>NW_020885081.1:130031-223613 GCF_003945725.1 Corapipo altera | reverse complement strand
GGAACGATGCCCGGCCCCTGCTCGCTCCCCGCCCGGAGCGATGCCCGCCCGCACTCACTGCGCCGCCGGCGGAGCCCCAGGCCGTGCCGGGCGAGGCGCGGGCTCCGCAGCACTGCGCGCCCCGCCGCCCGCAGCGCCTCCATGGCGGAGCCGGAGCTGGAGCCGAACCGAGCCCAGGCGAGCCCTGCCGCTGTCGGCGGGGGGGTCGGTCCCCGCGGGCTCGGCGCACTCGCGTCAGCGCGGCGCTGGCGCCGGGGTTGCCGCGGCAACGGGGGTGGGCCGAGGCGGAGCCGGCGGCGGCAGCGGCAGCCAGGCGGGCCTGTGGGATCCCCCCGGCCCCGGCTTCGGCCCCGGAGTAGGGCGCGATGCAGCTGCGACACGTGCGGACCCTACTGGCCCCGCAGGTCAGGCTGGGCTGGGCAGGCCGGGCCAGGGGAGCGGGCCGGGCCGGGTCGGGCTGGGGAGGAACGGGGGAGCGGGCCGGGCCCTCCGGCTGTGTGCCCGCTGAGCTGTGTGTGCCCGCAGGACGGGACGGCTCGGGTGACCTGCATGGCCTGGTCCGCCAGCAGCTCCCGGTTCGCCGTGTGCACCGCGGAGCGCGTGGTGCTGCTCTACGACGAGCAAGGCGAGCGGCGCGACAAGTTCTCCACCAAGCCGGCCGACGCCAAGGTGAGGGGCCCGAGGCCGGACGGCGCCGGGGCTGCCGACCTTCCCATGCTCACACCGACTCTCTCTGCAGTACGGCAGGAAGAGCTACGTGGTCAAAGGCATGGCCTTCTCCCCAGACTCCACCAAACTGGCCGTCGGGCAGACGGACAACATTGTCTACGTGTACCGGATCGGCGAGGAGTGGTGAGTCTGCGGTGGGGCCCAGCACGCTCCATCCCGCCCTGCTGTGGGCTCCCCGGGCCTCATCCTCTCCCTGGCATACTCTGCAGCGCCTATCACCTGACTCGCAGGGAGTCACCCAGGTGTCCGTGGGGAACAGCAGGTGAGGCTTCCTTGGCACAGCCCCTCTGGAGCCCTGTCAGTGCGTGCAGCCATCTGGAGCCTGGGCTGTCTTCCCCTGTGTCACAGATGTGTAGCTGTGGCACACACCTGCCCCACTGCAACTTCATTTGCTGGCATGAGTTGTGCTAAATACGCAGAAAGGCAGATCACCAGAATTTTGGAAGCTCAGAAATTTGAGTTCTTTTTGATGTTCTGCCTAAAGTTGTGATAAGCAAGCAGCATGCAGAAGTTCAGCAGCTTGTGTTTGGGAGTACCAAAGCAGACTGCATACAAATGGTGAGGTGACCAGAATGGGCAGTATTGCCAGCCTTGCTGATAGTAATTTTTGTCTGCCTTTTTCTGCAGGGGTGACAAGAAGGTGATATGCAATAAGTTCATCCAAACGGTGAGACCCTGACTCCTGTTTGACTCCATTTTCTCCAACATATGTAGGAAAAGACAAATTTGGCCAAACTTTACTTGACCTCCAAAAGATACAGGTAGATCCTAAGAGAATCTCTAAATTTTGAGGCATGTACTGCTCACCAAGCTTCAGAGGCCTCCTAATTCCTGGGTACAACACCACAGTTAATTGTTGAACGATCGATGCAGTCCGTTACAAAACTTTGGAGACTACTTTAGGCATCAGTGGACAGAATATTTTGGGGGAATTGAAAGGGAAAACCAGGAGAGACTCTGTGCCCAACTATTTTTCACAGGTTAGCAATTCTAAATCCCAAGATTCCTTTTTAAATAAAATGTAAAGGGCGCAGAATTCAAACTATGCGGTTTCCACATGCTCTCAGGAGAAGGGCAGCCTCAGCCTGTGGGTTGAAAGCCTACATCTCAAAGTTGAGTCACAGCCCACCACTGTGGCCACTTTTAGAGTGGCTCAGGAGGCCCCCATGGCCTCTCTGAGTGCTCCCTTCTGGCTGTGGGAGGGGAGCTCTTGGAATTCTGTGCCTCGGGCAATAAGAAAGCTGCTGGTCAGCCTCTGTTTCTCTGTGGCTGAGCTTCTGCACTGAGTGGTCATGACACTGGAATAGTGTGTCATGAGGAAAAGAGAGCAAGAGGGGCTTGGTGTCCTTTTGTCCCTTTCCTGAACAGGGTGGTTATCACAGGTGTGGACACCTGTAGCCTCCCTGGAGAGCCCTTTCCTTGTGTACTGCTGGTTACCCACCCCTCTGGCTGGCAGCCTGGTGGGAGCCTGCTCGCCTCTCACAAGCTCGGATGCTGTGTGCAGCATGCATACAAGTTTTTCTATTTTTAATGTAGCAACTCAGTGATTTTTTTTCCTCTCATTCTCTCATTTCTCCATACCTTTTCTGCCATTTCTAACGAAATAAATCCTTATTTTTTTCTCATGCTATATGTGTGGTTTTTTACCACTGTGTCCAGCTTTCTCCTGTTATTCACAAATTTTTCATGTGTTCAGTCAATATGAGACATCATTTATTGATCCCTTTCCTTCT
This sequence comes from Corapipo altera, assembly GCF_003945725.1. NCBI lineage: Eukaryota > Metazoa > Chordata > Aves > Passeriformes > Pipridae > Corapipo > Corapipo altera. The sequence continues at coordinate 221,151 of NW_020885081.1, read as the reverse complement.
TCTGCCACTGGGCATTGTTACACACCCAGTGATCACAGTGGCACTATTCAGCCCTGCTGGCAAGCCAGGCCTCCTGCTTGAGGGCTGGGACAAGTGTGTGCAATTGTGACTGCCTTGCAGAAGCAGTGAGCAAATCCCCACTTGTGAGGCTTATTCCCCAGCTTTTGTTGTGTTAGACTGAAAACAAGAGTCTGCCAGATAATGAGGGAAATACACAGATTCCTGGGAAACAGTGGTAATGAAAATGGGTCTTGGTCATTGATTGTGCATCTTAATTATGAGCAGTTTGGGTATCATGGGACATTTTGTTGCCTGATCATAGCTGTGTTTGCTGATAGGAATGATCAGAATGGGGATAGAAGGTGAAATGAGTAAATGAGGGTGTATATGTATCTAAAGTGTCCCAGATGCTTAAGATGGGACAGAAGAGCCAGTGAAACTGGTGCTGGTGGCACAGAGACAAATGCCAGCCTTCTTACCCACTGGAGTTCTGCAGGGTAAATGTGAAGGGCTTTCATTAACTCTCTTGGCCCTCTCCTACAGTTGGGTTTTGCAGTCAGCTTTATTTATCCTGATCCCACCTCAGATTTTGGGAATTTGGAACCAGATTTTGGTTTGTATTTAGTAGTGGCTAATAACAATATTGCTTGTCAATGAAAAAATAAAGGCTATTTCTGATACATCAAATGAAGATCCAAAGTGCAAGTATTCTCATAGCTGTTAGAGAAACTGGCAGTCACGTTATTTTTATGTTTTATACTTGTTGCAAAAAACCTTTTAAAAGAGCCATGATTTTTTACATTCAGCCACAGCACATGGAAAGACACACCCCTGTTCAGTAAGTAATGCTCTCAGAAGAGCTCCATTCTGAACACATCCATGTCACTTTGTTGCCCTCCCTTAGCCCTTCTGAGCCCATTACTTTGCCCTAGCTCACTATTATCTAGTTTAAACTTCAGCGTGAAGGGCCTCAACCCTACTGTAAGGCCTGCCAAATGGCCCATCTCTCCTGGCCTGAGTGGTGTCAGTGTTCATGAGCTGTCTTAGGTGGAAATGGGGCAGGAAGCTGAGTAGGGTGGAGCTCCTAACCTCTCTTTTTACCTCCTCCTTGGCAGAGTGCCGTAACCTGCTTATTGTGGCCAGCGGAGAATGTCATTGTCTTTGGTCTTGCTGAAGGAAAGGTAGATAAACTTGTTATTTGCCTGGGTTTTTTTCCATGTTGAGTTTGCCAGGGCGTGCAAGCACCTGGGCTGTGCAGGTAAGAGCCATCAACATGTGGCACTGAGCACGGAATAGCAACAAAGAGATTACACTGTGGACTTGAATCTTCTGATTCCCAGCTAGTCCTTGGAGGTTCTACTGGATCACTTGGTTCTTTTCCCAAGCCTTTCTAGAAATGTGGGAGTGTGACTCGAACTTTTCTGCTTCTCCAACCTCCCAGAAGGCAGTGAGCTTCCTGTGATTTCTGGTGCTGGTCATGGACTGGGAAACCTCTGGAGATGTTACACTGGGGAAGATCCACCTTCTGCAGACAGAAGCAACATTGATTAGATTCTCTCTCTCAGGTTCGTTTAGCAAATACAAAGAACAACAAGTCTTCCACCATTTATGGGACAGATTCCTACGTGGTCTCGCTAACTTCCAAGTGAGTATGGCATTGCTTTGGCCTGCCCTGCTTTGGCTAAGTGTCCTACCCATTGCTGGCCTGGCATAACTGGTGCCAGTATGGGAGGTTGCCAGAGTGTCCTTCTGCTGTCAGTTACTTGTCAAGATAATAACATCCTGTGATGTCCAGAAGGAATTCCTTCCTAAAATCTGGTATCTGGCTGTGCCACAGTGGCCTGTGAAGTTTGATTGTCCCTCAAACACAGTTCAGGATGAAAGTCTCCATGAGTTTCCTTACATACATTGATGTATTTTAATCTGCGACTTTATAAGGATTGCATTCATCAGCTTCATCTATCTAATTACAAACATTAATCAAGTTTAAGGGCTAAAAAGAGGTAAAAATATTACACCAGATAAAACTGTGATAGGACTGTAATTAGGAAAATACCCATAAAGTGCAATTTAAAATTTTTCTAAATTAAGATTTCATTTTAACTACTTTAGTGTCCTTTACCTAAGAAAACTGAAGACATATCATGGTCCTAGATTTTCACTAAATGCTGTCTTTCTAGTCACAGACGTATGATTTCTGGATTGTCACAGTGTCCATAGTATTTGTATTCTGTCCTTGAGTCTTGGAATCATCAAGACATTAACACTACAAATAATGGACTTGGGCCTGGAGTGTCTGTCCAGATGGTTTTTTTCTACACTGTGTTTCTTTTAGGGGTTCCTAGTGTCACAATATACATTCTCACTTCTGGAGCAGTTCCACTGCAAGGGCTGTTTGATACACCTTGCTGTAAGAACTGGTGTGCAGAGTCACTGTTCCACTGAAGATCGCTCAGCCTATCTGGGTTTTAGTAATACAGAAAGTTGGTTAATGTGATTTTACATGATAAAGATACTTAACTGGCCACTCTCTACTCTCTGTACTTTTGTCTGCTTTGTTTTTACAGACACTGGTACAGGTACTTGATATATCTTCTTGTCTTTGGGGAAGGTTCCTTTGATGAGGAACGTCAGCAGTGACTGTGGGACTGGCTCCTGTGGGCAGGGATATGAAAATAAAGGTGCAAATCTTACTGCAACGTTGCATCATGCTGTCTGTTTCTCTGCAGTTTGTCGGGGAAGGGAATCCTGTCTGGCCATGCAGATGGAACCATAGTGCGCTTCTTCTTTGATGATGAGGGCTCAGGTGAATCACAGGTATCAAAGATCCTTCTTCAATGAACAAAATTCCTGTTTGCACAGCCTGCTCCCCAGCTCGAGAGCTCTGGAAAGGGATCAGGCTGTGGAGGGAATGCAAGGCTGGAGAGGAACTACAGGTTGTGCTTTCTAGCAGAGGTTTTGGGAAGCACTGATGGAGGCAGAACAGTGACAGTGACTAGATGCTTTGGAATACACTGAAGGTGGTGGTAAGAGGGGAAGTTATGCTTTTGTGTATGAGGCATAAGGCTGTCCAGGTGTCTGGAAAGACCTGATGTTCGAGTATCCAGGAGAATGATGCTTGAACAGGTAGGGTTCCAGGGAATAGCTATTGTCATCTCCATACTAAACAGTGTGTAATTATTCCAGTTAACCCTGAATCTCAGCATCACACTCTGTCTTTGGACACCCAGCATTCTGCTGAGCCTCCTGCTCTTCTGCTGAGAGTCTCTCTGTGCTTCAAGTTGTGGTGAAAGGAATGCTGTTCTCAGATCTCTTCACCTGAAGCAATTTGAGCATGGCTGCTCGCTGCTGTGACATGCCAAAGGCCCATCTATACTCAGCTATGTTGGGAGTTCAATTCCAGTTTGATTAATGGTATTGTTCTTACTGATATCAGGAATCTTCTCTCGCAGTTATATGAATGGCCTAGTTGATACATCACTCAGTTCTGGTTCGTCTTCCTGCAGACTGGGGCAAGCAGACAAAGCTGCCCTCAAGAGCTGGGCTTTACAGAGGGGTCCATACTGGTCTCACTGGGATAGCTGAGTACAGAGGCCAGCTGGGGACTGGGGCCATTTGGGTATTCAGGGTGTTTTTATCTGTTGTAGGGTAAGTTGATGGTGCATCCCTGTCCTCCTTATGCCCTCGCCTGGGCTTCCAACAGCATTGTGGCTGCAGGCTGTGACAAGAAGATTGTTGCTTATGGGAGGGAAGGCAATGTGATTCAAACCTTTGACTACAGCCGGGACTTGTCGGAGAAGGAATTCACCACTGCAGCCACCAGTCCTGGTGGCCAGTCCATTGTCATCGGCAGCTATGACAGGTACCATGTATCTTATGGGGAAGGAAGTCTCCCCTTTATAGTGCTTCTTTTGTCGGCTGTACACAGTTTACTTCTCTGCTCTCTCCTTTCTCTCACAGGTTACGGGTTCTGAACTGGAGCCCACGCCGCAGTGCCTGGGAGGAAGGCAAGCCCAAAGAAGTAGCTCACCTGTACACTATCACAGCTTTGGCGTGGAAGAGGGACGGCTCACGGATCTGTGCGGTTTGTACCAGCAGTCAGCAGCCCTGAGCTGTGCAGTCCCATACCGGGGACATCCCTGCAAGCCTTACACGTGCTCGTGCATGGAACAAAGTGGTGTGGTGCAGGGAGGGCTTTGAGTGGGGTCGTGCTGTCACCTGGGGGTGCAGTGCAGGTGATACAGTCACACAGTGGCCTGGGGGTGCAGGGCGGGTGATGTGGTCACACCATGGCCTGTGCAGAGGCCAAGACCTTGTACCAGGGAACTGCTGCATCAGGTGTGCAGACTGCAAAGCTGTGGAACCTCGTGACCATTGGTGTGATGGCTTGCTGGCTACAGCAGCCCTCCTCTTTTCCCAGAAGCATGGGGAGGTCAGCATATATAGTCCAGAGCAGTCTCAGGAGCATTCGTTCCTCTGAGCACCTGTGAGATGCGGTATAAAAGTTGAGCTGCTCTGTGTTTCTATGCTATATTTTCAGCTCAGTGTTGTCTTTCTTCTACTTTCAACCATTGAGCCTTGATCTGCCTTTCTCTCTTAAGTTAAATAATTCTTTGAAGGCTCTTAAAATTAATCTTTCTGCAAATTTTTCTTAAGCACTGAAAATATTTAGGAAAGGTGTTATTTACAACTTTTCTCTAGTAGTTTTTGCATACTTTTGTGTTCAACAAGTCAGGGCTGATCCTCCTGCATCTGGGGGCTTGAGAGATGTTCCCCAAGACAGCCAGAACTGGTGGGTTTGTGTCTCACCTCTGATTCTCTTCATGTAAGCAGGGTCTGGAGTATCTCTCCTTCACAGAGTTCACTGACCACGCGGTGTGTTTGTGTCCTCAGGGCACACTGTGTGGAGGAGTTGAACAGTTTGACTGCTGCCTTCGCAGAAGCATTTACAAAAATAAATTTGAAATTACATATGTGGGACCAAGCCAGGTAAGAGAATATCAAATGAGGTACGAAATTCCTGATGAAAACTGGATGCTTGCTAGAACTAGACGTGTTTGGAGTTCTGCACCTACATTCTGTTCATAGCTACTTGTTAGGAAATTCCAGGCACAGGGCCAAAGCTGTCTGGGAATTGGCTAGGAGCAAAGACCATGGAGTTTATTTCCTAGCTTGTGAATTTGTGTGAGGTACCTCCACACCAAATGCAGACTCCTGAAGTGGTTTAATGTCAACCAAGTTTACCTTGTTCAAAATGAGGCAGTAAGGATGAACTGGCAGCCTGGGCACCCCTCTGCAGTCAGGGGTGAGAGTGCAGGACTCTCCAAGGGGATCTTGTCCTTGGGGGCCTGTGTAGGCCTCCAGGTAGGCTGGTAACTTGTAAATGGCAGAAGTGAGAGTCCCACATGTGTACTACAGCTGTCAAAGGAATGGTAAGGTTTCTTTCAAAAAGCAAAGTGAAATGATGTGAGGGGACATCTAAAAAAGTATCATCTGCCTAATCTTTCGTGGGACAAGAGGTCTGTGTTCTCCCTGTGTGTATGGCCTTATACTGCTTTTCCCTACTTTCTCTAGGTCATCGTGAAGAACCTCTCAACAGGAACTCGAGTTGTGCTGAAATCCCAGTATGGTTATGAGATTGATGAAGTGAAGATATTAGGAAAGGACAGGTATCTGGTGGCCCATACCTCAGACACATTGCTGCTGGGTGACATCAGCTCCAACAAGCTCAGTGAGGTACTGGGAAATCTGTGGTATTTCTGGAGTGTCAAATACTTGATTTCATAACTGAGAGGGTATGATTTCTGCATGGGAACAATACCTCTGTTTTCAAAGAATTGTAGAATCATTCAGTTTGGTGTTCCAATGCTTTACTATCCTCATGGAGGACAGCCTTTTTCCTAATTCTTGGTGGAATTTTGACTGCTATTTTATGGCCATTTCTCATACTTTCACGGTGCATCTGCCAAAAAACCCTGGCATCATCTTATTAGAGGTCTCTTAAGCCTTCCCTTTTCCAGGCTGAAGAAGCCAAATTCCTTCAACCTCTCTTCACAATGTAAGTACTTCAGCCCCAAGCATCTTGATGGCAGTCTGCTGAACTTTCTTGTACAGGGAAGCCCCAAACTGGATGTTGTACATCTGTACATTCCAGATGTGAATGTATGAATCTTAGTGTGTTTTTGAAAACCAAAACAAAAAACCCCCCAGAATACCATTCATGCCTGCAGTCCCACAGGTTTTGCCAGTGTCATTTCTGGTACCACACAATTCACACAATGTTGTTCCTCCCCTGAGCCTCACAGTGCACAAAGTGCTGGGCCCCTGTGCTAACTCTGGAGAACGTGGGCAGTAGGCCTACATCTGATAAAAGTAGTAAATAGGCTTCAAGGACATATTTGCTTTGTTCACAGAGGTATTGTATGCTTTTAATCAGGCTACTGGTGTGCTAATCAGTCTCCCTGGGAGCAGGAGCTCTGACTACAGACTTGAGCTGGAGAATGGTGATACTTGGTAATGGAACTGAGAGTCTGGTCTGAAAACTTCCAGGTTTCTCAACATCTTACTGCACAGAGTTTTTCTTTCGGTTGCACAGCTATACTCACTTCTCAGAAGGAACAGGGTTCTGAGGAGTCCATTTGGCATCCTGCTATCTCACTGAAGTTTTGTTGAAGCAGTGGCTTGGAGCTCTTACTCCAGGAGGGAAGAGGGCAGCTGTAACTTTGGCTTTCAGTTTTCTGCTTCTCTGACCGCTTGCCTGTTGTTATTACAGTACCTATTGTATTTTCCAGTGCTCTTCTCAAATTCTCAATCAGTTGTTCTCCCACTGGCACTATGCTGATCAATCATTTCTAGCATGACCCCAAAAAAGAAAGATTTCAGCCACCTGTAGTGTGGAGATTCTACTCCCACCAGTAGTAGCACTGATTCTGTGGAGAAGATTAATGGAGACAAAGGGGCTGGTTTGGTGCTTTCTGTAATAAAGCTGGTCTGGGGAAGGTGGAGAAGTGCCTGTGAAGGAATGGGATAGAGTTCCTCGATCACATAAAGGCAGTCAGTTCCTCTTGTCCAAAAGGCAGTAAGATACTACACAAAGAGAACTGGAGTTTGAAGCTAAGGTTAAAGAAATGAGAGGAAAGTATGGAATTTGCAGGCTGGAAATGACTGACAGCTGAAGTGCTGAAACACGATCCCTTCTGCAGTGTAACTCTTGCTGTCTGTTGTGGGACAGAGAGAACTGGACAGTGCACCCCAGTGCCTGCAGCCTGGTCCTGGCCAGAGCTGGTAGCCTGTTGGCCTCACCCTGTGCCATTGCTTTGCAGGTGGCCTGGCAAGGATCCGGGGGGAATGAGAAGTTCTTCTTTGACAATGAGAACGTAAGTAGGATGGGACAGAATGTTCCCCATGAAGGATGAGTAAAGCTGTATGTGCACTGGCTGGAAAAGTGTCAACTGCATTTCTGGAAAACCCTGTTTCTCAGAAGTTTCCTGGAAGTACCCTCTCCATGCAGATCCCAGTCTGCTTCCTCCCTGTAGTTGCATTTTCCTCATGCCAGGTACAGAACAAATTCAGTGTGTGGACTGACATGTTATATAAGTCATAACCCTAAAGGAGAGAGGAACAATAAAAGCAACAGCCAGAGATGGTGTTCGAGATACAGAATACAGCTGTTAGGGGGCAGCTTGACTCCTGCAGGACTGATAGATCCAGAACTAAAATCCCCAACCTTGAGGAAAAGCTGGCAGTCACAACAGGAAGCCAAGGACAGCTCCTTATTCATACCAGAGGGTTTGAATTTAGATTTGTGTTCAGCAGAGTTCTTTTCTACACCTCTCACTGTCAGGTGTGAGTCTCTACATGGCTTTTCTGTGAGAGTGTATTCCCCTCTCACTGTCAGGTCTGCATGATCTTTAATGCTGGAGAGCTGACGCTGGTGGAATATGGAAGCAATGACATGCTGGGGTCTGTCCGCACAGAGTTTGTGAACCCTCATCTTGTCAGGTAAGGGTTACACCTGCCCATGTAGCCAGCACAGGAGTTGACTGAGGGTGAGTTCAGACCTATAACCTTGGAAGTGTCCCACTGTAGCATGCAGCCCCCAGACACTGGGAGCTGAGTAACCCACTTCTGACAGTGACCAGTGGTGGGTTTAGTTGTCTGGCTATTGGTTGTCAAGTTTTAGAAGCATAAGAGCCTCTTTTCCTCTGATCCATGCTTAGTGCATGGCTGTTGCTGAAGAGGGATCTCCTGTGCACATTGTCAGGCAGCTCTGCATCCCAGCTGGTCCTGATACAGCATCATCAGAGACTCAATTGCCAGCAGGACCTTCTCTGTCCCTCTGAAATCCCATACCCTGTTTTCTGCTTTGAGAGGAGGGTGGGTCATGGGCTGCTCAGAGGTGGAAGCGATGTAACTAATCTGCTGTTGGGGACCCCTATTCCAGAGGGGCAGCCTCTAGGGGAAAGCCACGGGTCTGAAAAATTTGTTCTCGCCTGAGGCAGCTATAGGTACTGGGCAAGAGTCACAGGTCAGAAAACTGCCGTAGGCTCCATGTGCTTGGGGGAACTGCAGGGAAGTGTGGGAGGGACTGTGTGATTAAGATGTGAATTTTGAGAGTAGTGAAGGTAATAGTCATCATTCCCTTCAAATCACAGTGTCCGTATCAATGAGAGACGGCAGAGAGGTGTGGAGGAGAACAAGAGACTGGCTTACCTGATAGACATCAAGACTATAGCAACAGGTGACTGTAACCCTCCCTCCCCTCCCCTTTATTTTGCCAGCCTTCCTGATCCCTTTGCATTTCCTGTGCCAGGCAGCATATCCCTGAAGGTCCTCTGCATATTCCCTCTCCCAAGCAGCAGATTCCTGAAGTTGCCCATCGCATTCCTTCTGCCTGGCAGCAGCCCACTGGACACCAGGCTGTTCTGCTTTCGGCTGTAAGGACACAGCTGTGGGTGTCTGTGGCTGTGGCCTGGACCCCGACTCTGTTCAGCGTGGTGAGCTTGCTGTGCTGCCTGCACTGCCCGTGAGCTGTGTGAGCTTACATACAGCAGGAGAGAGTTGCTGTTGAGAGGGCATCAAGATAAAATGTCACTGCTGTCTGGTTTTCATGTCACAGAGTGTTTGCCAGGGGTTTTGCCCTAATTAGGTCCCAGGCACCTGGTTCCCACTGGACAGCACTGAATTTTCAGCACTTTGGGGTACGTCAAGTACTTACACTGTTTCCTTTTCTTCCTTCCCAAGTGGACCTTGTTGGTGGCTACAGCACTGGCATGATCAGCCACGACAGCAAGATCGATTGGCTGGAACTCAATGAAACAGGCCACAAACTGCTCTTCAGGGACAAGAAGATGAGGGTGAGGCAGGCACCTTGGGCCATGTGGCAGGATAGCGTGTCTGGGGAGAGATAGAGACAGACATGCCTGAGTGGAGGGAGGGAGGTGAGAAACACACCTGAAGTACTCGTGATTTTTTGACTGCTCCTTTGAAAAGGATTGGCTGTATCCAGATTGCATGAGCTGGCAGTGTTGCATGTTTGGTCTTGAGTCATAGCTAATGCTGAACTTAGTTGCTAGACATCTTGCTTCATCTCATCACAGCCAAAAATGAAAATCATAGATTCTTCTGCTGTACGTATGTCTGTGATATTCAAAAAGTCATGTCACTCAGGGGAAGCCCCGGGTGACTAGAAGAAGGGAAACATAGTACCCATCTTTAAAAGGAGTGGCAAGGAGGACTCTGGGAACTACTGACATGACAGCCTCACCCCTGTGCCTGGGAAGATCGTGGAACAGACCCTCCTAGAAGTTGTGCTAAGGGACATGGAGAATATGAAGGGGATTCAGGTCAGCCAGCACAGCTTCACCAGGGGCATGTCCTGCCTGACCAACCCAGTGGCTTTCTTTAATGGACTGACTCCATCAGTGAACAAGGGAGAGGCTACAGATGTCACTCATCTGGATTTCTGTAAAGACTTTCACACAGTCCCCCACAACATCCTTCTCTCCAAACTGGAGACAGGTGGATTTGATGGGTGGACCGTTAGGTGGGCAAGGAATTGGGTGAACAGTCACATGCAGAGGGTTGTGGTCAATGACTCAGAGTCCCAAGTAGCATCACTGACCAGTGGTGCCCTCAGGGGTCCCTGCTGGGGCCAGTGTTATTTAATATCTTCATTAATGATGTAGACGAAGAGATTGAGTGCACCCTCAGCAGGTTTGCAGGTGACACCAAGCTGAGGGTGCAGGTGACACTCCTGAAGGACGGGGCCATCCAGAGGGACTTGGACAAGCTCCAGAACTGGGCCCATGGGAAGCTCACAAGATGTAACAAGGCCAAGTGTTGGTGCTGCACCTGGGCTTATCCCACAGGGATCATGGGCAGCAGAGGAGGGGGGGATGCTGCCCCTCTGCCCCCTCAGCTGAGATCCCCCTGCAGAGCTGCCTCCAGCCCTGGGGAGCAACAGCACAAGGATGTGGAGCTGCAGGAGAGAGTCCGTAGGAGGCCACAGAGATACTCAGAGAGCTAGAACACCTCTTCTGTGAGGAAAGGCTGAGAGAATTGGGATTGTTCATCCTGGAGAAGAGAAGGCTCTAGAGAGAGCCCATTCCAGTACCTAAAGGGACTCCAGGAGAGCTGGAGAGGGACTTTGTACAAGGGCCTGGACGGACAGGATAAGGGGGAATGGCTTCCCCCTGACAGAGGGCAGGGTTAGATGGGATATTTGGAAGAAATTTTTCTCTGTGAGGGTGATGAGGCCCTGGCACAGGTTGCCCAAAGAAGCTGTGGCTGCTTCAGCCCTGAGTGTCCGAGACCAGGTTGGATGGGGCTTGGAGCAGCCTGGGATAGTGGAAGGTGTCCCTGCCCATGGCAAGGGGTTAGAACAAGATGATTTTTAAGGTTCCTTCCAACCCAAACCATTCTGGGATCCTATGATTTCTCCAACCATTTTGGTACAAACTGAAACAGGGACTTTATTGTTCTCTTTTGACAGGTGTGTCATAAGACTAGCACAGTTCTCTCTTCTTTTTTTCATCTTTGCTAGATGAGGACAGTAATGACAAGGAACAGAGACATCCTATAGGACTTCTAAGTCACAAGACATCATAGATCTTTGTTATGTCATGTGTCAGGTTACACCTTCCAAACTGTCAGGTTTGTTTCTGGGCAGTATATTCTACAAACAACCAACCTCTCACCTTATTGGCAGCAGTCCTTGCAATAGGACCATGCCTGGGATGAACAGTTCAGCCCAAAACCTCAGAGGAAGACCCTTCTTGGTCCCTTAGTTTGTTTCCATGAAAGACTTAAGAGCCCATCCTCCTGTTCCAGCTCTGCAGCTGAGAAGGAACTGAAATAGCACAAGGTGTATTCTGGTTTATATTCATCTGTCCATGTCCTTACATGGACATGTAAGGGAGGCAGGATCTGAGCATTCTGCTTAAAATGCTGCAAGGCTTTAAAAAGGTCTTAATTCCTGGATAGAAATGTGTGTAAATAAGTATGGGATTTTAGGCTGCATGTCTTGGAGAAAGTCTGTTTCCTGATGGGTAATGTCTGTTTACAAGATGCCTGCTCGGATGTTCCTGCGATGTTTGTGTGAGCTGGCAGCCCAGCCATGAGCCCAGCTGATCTGTTCTCCTCTGCCCCCTCCAGCTGCAGCTCTATGACATTGAAAGCAGCACCAAGACGACCATTCTGAACTATTGCTCCTACGTGCAGTGGGTTCCAGGCAGTGATGTGGTGGTGGCTCAGAACAGAAACAGCCTCTGCATTTGGTACAACATCGATGCTCCAGAGCGAGTCACCATGTTTCCTCTGAAGGTAAAACTCTGGAGCCTTTGATTGCCTGCTGCAGTTTCTCTTTCTTCTTGCTCACGTGTGTGGGGTTAGTCAGGGTGGTACGGCAGGAGGGAGATAGAAGGGAACAGATAGTTTCTCCTGGACAGAATATGAGCTCATCTGTCAGCTTTGTGGCAGATATTTCTGGCAGAAGATGGAGGCAGTTAATATAGCAAGGAGCTGCTTCGTGGCTCAGTCTGCTCAGTGTGAGCTCATTCAGCAGAACTGTGACTGGCAGCACTGTCATCCTGCCATCCCTGCTACCCCATGTACTTCAGGAGAACACAGGAATATTGACAGCTGATACTCTTTCCAGGGGGATATCGTAGACTTGGAACGGAATGATGGAAAGACTGAAGTGATAGTATCTGAAGGGGTGAACACTGTGTCCTACACCCTGGATGAAGGCCTCATAGAGTTTGGAACTGCTGTTGATGATGGGGATTATCACAGGTAAGGGCTACGTACACCGATGGGAATGGCAGGTAGCTCACGTCACATTCCATGTTCCACCTGGGAATCAGTGATCCAGAAGTGGCAGCAGCACAGCTTTCCATACAGAGCTGAACTCTAGTCTGCGAGCATGATACTGCTGCCACGTCTGGCTATAAAGAACATCAGAGTCCTTCAGGAGTACATATTGAGCATTTACCTTCTCACAGCATTGTGGTTTCAAACTCAGGGAGAGACTGGTCCCATAGACACTGACAGGGATTTGCTGAAGGCAGTTGTCAAGTTAATTGCAGTGATTAAGTGTGTCTCCAGAGCAGCCAGATGTGTGAAGTGGTGCTTGGGTACTTCTGCTGCTGCCCTTCTGGGGATGGTGGCAGTGTCATGGAAACAGCCAGGAGCTGTGCAGAGTAAAAACTGACTGTCTGAAGCAGTGATGGCAGCCACCTGGGCCTTGCTGACACTGTTATAGGGCTTTTAAAAGTGACTAGGGGAGAAAACTTCATGTGTTCCTAGCACTATTACTGCTTGAGAGACTTCTTCACCAGGGACTTGTATCAGACACAACATTTTGGACTTGTCTCACACTGCTACAGCCTTCTGCTGATCATCTGCCTTAAGTACCTTAACCCAGGTAGGGATCACCTAGGTCTCTAAATTTTCCCCTGCTCTGTCAGGCCCTGTGTTACACTGTCCTCTTCAGAACTGAGCACACCCAACTTGCTTTGTCTTCAGTGCAGCTGTGGTTAGGATGCTCCTGTCTCAGCCTGGGATTTTCATCAGAGAGCTCTTCTGTAACTGAAATTCTGCAACTCTGTCTCAAGGGCTACTGCATTTTTGGAGACACTGGAAATGTCCACAGAGACTGAAGCCATGTGGAAGACTCTCGGCAGACTGGCTTTGGAAGCGAGACAGCTGCATATTGCAGAGAGGTACATCACATCTTCCTGGCTTAAACACTCTCTTTGCTGAATCCCTCATAGAAACCAGGGTCCAGCTAAAGACGTGGCTCTGTGTGTGGCCTGGAAGATTCACTGCACTGGAGACTTAAGTGTTCTCTATGCCAGGCGATGACTTGCCCTTTCATCCCAGCCAGTAATGCCAGAACAGAGAGCGGGAAGAGATCCCTCTGTGTCAGAAATTTTTGTTGATGTATATAAAGCAGTGTATAGCAAGGCCTAAGGAAGCTGACAGAGATGGACAAACTCGAGGCATCTCTGAAGCCTGCGGAGGTGAAACATGAGCCTTGGTCATGCCCATGGATTCTACCATGGAGCAGGGCTAGAGGGCACATCTGAACATGAGTCTTGGCAAAATCCTTCTCTTGAAGCAGGGGTACCCCACCTCTCCCTGAGTCTGCTGCCCAAGTTCTGATTTTCTTGGACCAAAAGTGGGCAACAAAACTCAGTTACTGACTAACTTCTTTGCCCTTTCCAGGTGCTTTGCAGCTCTGGGAAACATGGCAAAGGCTCGATTTCTGCATGAAACCAATGCCATTGCTGACCAGGCAGCTCAAGAGCATGTAAGTCAAACTTTTCCTGCTCTATAGGGCCACAGTTTTCCTGAAAACACTCGCATGCACATTATCTTCTGTGTCCATGCTCCCCAGTGTCACACTACAGACCAGTACCTGCTGACATCCTTCATCCATGCCTGCCAGGTCTCTCTCAGGGCTGGCCATTTCGTACTGCTCCTGGCTTGTCACTGCTGGGATTCTCAGCTGTCTTTCATTTCTGTAATGACCCAACCCCCACCTGCAGTGCAGTCCCCTCCATGTTCCATTCCAGAGCCTGTTCTTTCCCTCAGCAAACTGAGCTCACTGCTGTTTGCAGGGTGGGGATGGCACGGACCATTACCTGGTGCGGGCCCGCTTGGCCATGCTAGACAAGAACTACAAGCTGGCCGAGATGATCTTCCTGGAACAAGTGAGTAAAGGAACAAGGAGTAGAAAAGATTTAATTTATTTCTGAGCAGAGGGGTTTGTGTGCTGCTCTGTAAGAGGAATGGAAAACATTGCCTGTTTTTGCAGTTTTTACCATGAAGTAGAAGGAGGTGTTCCTTTTTCTAATGTGTAGGATATTACACTGAGGTGCATGAGGAGGGTGAGGGAGGATGCATATCCATGTAAAGGAGATGGTACAATTTTTCAAGTGTTTTCTGCACATCTAACCCTTCCCACTTGGAGAGTTCTGAGGCAGTGTGTCTGCTCCTAACCTGGATTCTTTGCTTTCTGACACAGAATGCCACGGAGGAGGCCATGGACATGTACCAAGAGCTGCACATGTGGGATGAATGCATTGTGGTGGCCAAGGCCAAGGTACAGAATGTTGCTGCACTGGGCTGTGGGCTGAGCTTGCTTGGTAAATCTTCTGTTTGAGAGTCCATTCGGGTCTCGGTTCTCTTCACCTGAACTACCTGGCTTCTGCTTAGAAGGGCTCCAACTAGAAGGAAAGGTTGCACTGGTGCAAGTACAGCCCTGGGTGAATAGTGAGGGAGAGATGTCGCTGTTAAAGTCGGGACAGGCAGAGCGACATAGAATCTTCTTTCAAAGCAGGGACGGGATTGCAAGAAGGCTGCAATCACCTTGTTGTAACAGATTGCAAACATTTATACTTTTCACACATCACACGTTAACTTTCTGTTGGTGCCTTCATAGATCAGGCCATACACATTTGACTCTACTATTGGTACACATAGATCAGGCCATCAGGCCATCCACATGTCAACCTGTTGTTGGTACTTTCATGTATACACACACCAGGATTGGTTGCAAACTAGTAAACACAGTTTTTGTCGAGTCATCCTGACTTGCAGAAAGTACAGGAAGTCCATTTCTGTCCTCCATCTTCTTCCTTTCTGAAAGTTGCCCACATTCCTCTGCATGTTGTGTTCTCCTCCTTTCAGGGGCATACTGTAATCCGCTTTATGTCCACTGCTCCGTCGATAAATGCCAGGCTGCTGACAGGCTTGCTATCAACCCTGACAGAGAGAAGCTACTGAAATTGGTTTAGGAGTATCTGTGGCTTCAAAAAAGAACAGATAGTGCTGTGGTACACAGGCACTATCACATTGTGGTTTCTGCTAACTGGGCAGCAAGAGGCCAGGTGCTATGATCAGGTGTGCAGAGCCTGAGGACGAGCTGGACAGCATGTCCCCTTGCCCAGGTTCACCCAGTGCTGCATTTCTCCACAGGGACACCCGATGCTGGAGAAGTTGCGTCGGGGTTACTACCAGTGGCTGCTGGATACCCAGCAGGAAGAGAAGGCTGGAGAGGTCCAAGAGGGACAGGGTGACTACCTGGCAGCCATCAGCTTATATCTGCGGGCAGGGCTGCCAGCCAAAGCAGCACGGCTGGCCATGAGTAGGGATGAGCTGCTCACCAATGAGGATGTCATTGACAGGATCTCCACGGCATTGATCAGAGGGGAACTGTATGAACAGGTGAGTGACCCTTCCCACTGGGCTTCCTTCTTAGGGGCATCAGGGACCATACCCCATCCTCTGCACCTGTGAGACACAGGGGGACTGGAAGGCAGCAGAGCTAATTCTCTATTGATAAATTTTTCAGTTAACATTTATGAGGAAATCCTCACTGCATCCATTGTACATGGATGAGGTCTAGAATTACTGTTATTAATCAGGAAAAAGATTGCATCTCATGAGCAACATATCTCCAGAATATCCTCTGAGCATTAGTAATTGTCAAGGAGGTCCTTGGGAAGATGGGAACCAACAGGAACAGAGTTGTGAATCAAACAAAAAACTCGATATCACTGTGGAAATGTCAGTGCTTCCTCATAGCAGAATAAAAAATGATGGTGTAAGGATAATCTAAATGGAAAACCTAAGGGAGGTAAACAAAGGAGGTTGAAGGCTATCTATAGAGCCATAAATATCATAAAGAAGGGACATGATTATTCTCACTGTCTAATTACACCAAAAATTGGTAACTGTTTATTATTAGGTAACAGTTTTAAAACCAAAAGGTGTTTTTCCCACAGCACATAATCATGTTAATGTAAGAAAACAGTGCTGAGTCTACCCAGTGTACAGCTTGGTATCCTGGCTGACAGGGGCCTCTGGCAGGTGCTTAAGAAAGGAAAATAAAGAACAGGGCAGACAAAATACAGGGTGGCACTTCCCCTGGTGTGCTTTCATGGGGTCCAGCCGTTTGCAGGCTACAGTGTACCTGAACATTTTTATTTTTATGTTCAAGAACTCCTGATAGATTTTACTTCCATGAGCTTGTCAAATTATTGCTTGAACCATCTGTACTTTTGAGTTACAGTTTTGGCTATGAGTTGAGATATATGTGATGTGAAAATCAAAACAGTGCTTTTTACTGGCCTGTTTTATATGTCCTGTGCAAATTACATTTCTCCAGTCTCAATTTACCTCCAGCATTTTCTGACCATTTCATTTGGATCCAAGAGAACTTAGTGCTTTTCCAAACCTTTTCTTAAGCCTTCAGTTGAAAGAATAACTGTGGAGCTTGTGGTTGCTGGATGCCTGGTTACTGAAAGTATAAATGGTCCAAAAGTGATTAGACGAATCATGGAGGTAGAGTCTGTCAAAAACCATTAAATATGATGTTGTGAGGGCATCACAACACAAATTCAGGCTTCTACTGTGCAGGCTGTCAGAGATGGACAGATATAACAGAGGAAAGGGTGCTGTATACTCACTGTGTTATTACAGTCTTTCTCTAGGGGTGTGCTCTTGCCACCATTCAAATACTAAAGCCTCTGGACTGCCAGGATGTCTGTGCTGGGGTTGATTGGGAGAGAGGACAATGGTCTCAGCACCCATGCTGTTTTCGAGAAGTTCCTTAGTCCCCATGCTCTTATTTAGTGGGCAAGGCAGAGCTGGCGAGGGAGTCTGCATGGCAGGAGTGACAAGCTCTGTGTGTGAGACTGGTAGGGTATGAAGGTGTGGAGAGGTGGTGGCTCTGGAAACTGACAGCTTGTATTTGTCATTAGGCTGGAGACCTGTTTGAGAAGGTCAGGAACCCACGGAAGGCTCTGGAATGCTATGGCAAGGGCAGTGCCTTCCTGAAAGGTACTGTGCTCAAAATTCCTCCCCTCCATCTACAGCAGGAGCCTGGGTACTCTGGCCTGGTGGCAACATGAACAGTTGCGCTGGAGCCCAGAGATGCCTGAATGCTCTGAAGCTTCCACCTGTTGTCTCTTCACTGTGTGTATTTTCACGTAGTTGTACTTGCACACGCAGTCCCAGAACAGTGTCCTGTTCCCAAGCCTTTGACCATGCTGATTGCACCAGCATGGATTTGGTCCGGCTCTCCACAGGGTCCAGGTTGCTGGGTAACCCATTGGAGCTGGAGTGGCTTAGACAGTCACCATTCCCCTCCCTCTGTGCCCCATCCGTGTTTGCCCCACAGTTCTGCTTCCTTGCTGGCCTGAGGGTGACAGCTCTCCTGTCCCCTTACAGCTGTGGAGCTGGCTCGCCTGGCATTCCCCACAGAAGTTGTGAAGCTGGAGGAGGCCTGGGGAGACCATCTGGTGCAGCAGAAACAGCTGGATGCTGCTATTAACCATTACATCGAAGCCAGGTAGGGGCAGGGGAAGGCTGTATAAGCAGCAGGATACTGGCAGGGCATGAAGTTGATATCGTTTGCCTCTATCAGCGGGGGGTTTGCCTGACTGAGCCCCCACCACGCTGCTTTGCAGTGCCCCCAGTGCTTGTGTGCAGTCTCTGCTGGCACCAGCCATGGATACCTTCCCACATCTCTTCCAAGGTCTTTCAGCCTTGATTGCTCATCCCTGCTGTCCTAGTTTGTTCATCCCCTTTAGCACTGCCACTTACTCAGATCCTTTGTGCTGCTCTGACCCAGGAAGCTGAATCAAGCAGCAGAGCATTCTGGTCTCCCTGGCAGAGCACAGCTGGAGGAGGTGGCTGCTGCCTGGCTCTAAAGAGTGATGGGTTTGATACTAGGTGCTCAGTTAAGGCCATCGAGGCAGCCTTGGGAGCCCGGCAGTGGAAGAAGGCCATCTACATTTTGGACTTGCAGGACAAACAGACAGCAGCCAAATATTACCTCAAGATTGCCCAGCACTATGCAGCTTTACAGGAGTATCAGGTGAGGCCGCAGAATACAGTCACTAGTGCTCTGTGTATCCCTTGGGAATGCTGAGTGTGGTCTTTTCCTGGCAGGTTGCAGAGGAGCTGTACATCAAAGGAGGCCAGACCAAGGATGCCATTGACATGTACACACAGGCTGGGCTTTGGGAACAGGCTCACAAGGTAGAGTGAGAAGACAAAGCTTCTGGGGACCCCACCCCACTTGGTAAAGTGTGTCTTCTGTCAGGAGGTGCTGGTGCACAAGGCACCACCACCTGATCAACCACCACTCTTCCCAAAGAATGCATGCAGGGCCGTCCAGTAGCCAGCAAGAAATCTGTTCCTAGTATTCACATCCTGACCTTCTCTGTCTCACAGCCCCATGTGGGTGCACCTGTGGCACAAATGACCCTCTCCAAAAGCTGGTCCTATGTGCTTTGATCACAGTGACAAGTGACTGCCCATTCTCTGCAGAGCATATAGCATGGATACCTGTTTGTCAGATGGGAAGGAAATTGGTTTTCCCCTTCTCCTTCACTGCCATACGTCAGGAAATTGCTGTGCAGTGTGTTCCCTGTGTGTTCCTTTTGGCAGCTGGCAATCAAGTGTATGAGCCAGGAGGATGTGACTGTGCTGTACATAACTCAGGCCCAGGAGATGGAGAAGCAGGGCAAGTACAAAGAAGCAGAGAGGTGAGTGTCTTCCTTGGTACCCGTCTAAGACTGAGCCCTGAAAAAAATGGCTGTAGTGAAGAGGATCCCTTTCCTGGGGTAGGAGTAGAATTTGGGACTGAGGTTTGGAAAGACTGGAGGAACCCTCTCCACACACAGAGACCTAAAGCTGATATTTCAGGATGCAGAGAGATTTCAGGGACTGGTCATGTCCTTGACTGAGCCATTTGGATGTGCTTGTGTTCCCAGGCTGTACATCACTGTGAATGAACCTGATTTGGCCATCACCATGTACAAGAAGTGTAAGATGTACGATGAGATGGTTTGCCTAGTAGCCAAGTACCACAAGGACTTACTTGGAGATACTCACCTGCACCTGGGCAAGGTGAGTGCGTCTCATGGCAGGAGATCAGCTAGGCCAAGCCTAGGCAAGAATATCACGATCTCATTGCCTCTGACTGCAGGAGCTGGAAGCAGAGGGGCGCTTGCAGGAAGCTGAGTACCACTACCTGGAAGCCAAGGACTGGAAGGCCACAGTGAACATGTACAGAGTGAATGACATGTGGGAAGAGGCGTACAGGGTAATGATCATTCAGAGGTCCCTACCTGTGCTGGGGTCAGACTCTGGCTGCAGGATCCTGGTGGGAACTGCTTTGTGTCTCTTCACTGCAAGATCAGAACACTACCCAGTCTCAGCACTGCCCCAGCCCTGGAGGCCTGTGGGCCTCCTGCTCTGCAGCATTGAAGCCCAAAAGTAGGGCTTGACCCCTGGGCTCTATGCAGCAGTGCCTTCCTCCAGGCCCTGCTCTGCCCCTGACCACTGCATCCCCTTGTACCTCAGAGGCGTTGTTCTGGCTGCAGCCACCCCCAGCACTGCTCCCCTCGGTGTGGACATGGAGTGCCAGGGTCACTTCTGCTGCCCAAGCAGTGGCGTGGGCTGTGCTGAGAAGGCAGCAGTTGTTCTGCTCTGCCCTATATGCCTTTGTCTCACTCTCCCACTCACCAATCCAGTGATGGCCACAGAAGGGTTCCTCAGGAGGGAACAGATGGTTTTGGTGCTCTCATGCCAACAGGCATCACATGAGAGAGGCTCAGTTTGCTGAAGGTGAGATCGATGCACTGGACTCTTCCACCCTTTTTTTGGACAGGTGGCCAAGGCACATGGGGGAGCAAACTCCCATAAGCACGTGGCCTATTTGTGGGCGAAGAACCTGGGTGGAGAGGCAGCTGTGAAACTCCTCAGCAAATTCGGGCTTCTGGAAATGGCCATTGACCATGCAACGGACAGTGGGTATGCAGCTGCCTCCGCCAGCACTTCCCTGCCCTCTGCCTGACCTGAGGAAAAATGGGTGGCCCAAGATAACTCTGTTCACGTGGTAGCAGCAGGGCCAGGGTATGGCATATCTTCCCACCCCACCATACTTCGCACAGGCATTCCACTCCCTTGACACATCGCACTTCCCATCCTCATGTCAGTCTCTCAGATGCCAAGTCTGAGCTGTGCAGGCAAAAGCAGTTTGCTCCTTAACCTCAGCAGAAGGGGCCTTGTGAGAGCCTCTGAGAATGAGAGGAGGTATTCCTCATGTCACCATAAGTAACTGCCTGCCACAAGAATTTTGGCCCTGCTCTGCACTGGGCCAGGTGTCTGCCTGCACGGCCATTCCCTGCTTGTCTGCCCCAAGCCCATACATCTCTCAGCTCCTGCAAGTCTTGTCACCTCCCTTTGGGATGGAACCAAGGGCCTCGGGCACAAAGAGCAGGTGTGAAGGAGTCAAATTTCCTCAGTGGGGACTCTAAAAGCTCCTGTTCTCTGGGCAGGAGCAAGTGGAACCCACAGTGCCCATAAATTTTGGACCCTCTCTCCTCTCCCAGTGTCTTGTGCTCTTCTTGATGTCTTGCTTTTGATGAAGGGATGCCCTCAGAGCACAGAGTCCTGCCCTCACCCCGTTTTCGCTTTCATTGCAGAGTCTTTGAATTTGCTTTTGAACTGGCCCGCCTCTCCATGAAGCAGAAGATGCCAGACATCCACTTAAAGTATGCCATGTTCCTAGAAGATGAGGTAATTTCCCCCCTGGAATAGGTGGGAGTTCTCTGGTCGCTCAGATAGCTGAGCAGTTGTCCCAGGACTGCTGCAGCTGGCACAGTTCTGGCTGCAGTCACTGCACATCCAAAGGGCTCCACAACCCCAGGCTCCACACACATCTTTGCTTCATAAACCCTCCCTGCCCTCTGGTAAGTAGAGGAGGTCATGTAATTGTACTGGGACAGGAAGGGCATGCAAGCAGATTCCTTCCTTTCTCCTAGGGCAAATTTGAGGAGGCTGAAGGAGAATTTATTAAAGCTGGGAAGCCCAAGGAGGCCGTGCTGATGTATGTGTCCTTTCACATCCTGGCCTGCTGCATCTGCTCTCCCCACGTGATGCCAGCCTGGATGCCTCTCCAGCATCGGGCTGCTCCGTGTCATCCCCCTTGTTCCATCTCATGTCGGTTCCCCCAGGTTTGTGCACAACCAGGACTGGGACGCGGCGCAGCGAGTGGCTGAGGCCCATGACCCAGACAGCGTGGCTGATGTGCTTGTTGGACAGGCACAGTTTGCCTTTGAGCAGAGGGAGTTCCAGAAGGCAGAGGCCTTCCTCCTGCGAGCACAGAGACCTGAGCTGGCCATAAAGTACTACAAGGTGAGTGTAGTCTGTACCAACATCATTGCCTTCCTCGCTGGACAAGAACGTAGTTTGGGTGGAGGAGTGAAATCCATTTCCCAGCTCTCCCTGTCAGCTTAATAACCAAAGAAAAACCATTTACTCAGGGGGTTCCTAGAGGAACTTAATTCTGGCCTGAAGACTGAACCAGTGGATTTCACAGCATAGCTTTGCTCTCTCACAGTTCCTAGAAGAGATGTCCTGCCAGAATATGGGTGGTCCTCAGGGGTAGCATAAGTGGGTGCATTTGGTGTCTAAGTGCCCATTCCACGGAGATAGCTGGAATGGATGAACACGTTCCCCTGAGGTACTTTGGATGAGTGGATAGACATAGATGCCATTTTGGGGGAAGAAAGAATTGGATGGTGCTGCTGTGGTTGTTTCTTCCAATAGGTTCTCTGGTGACATGAGGGGCTAGATATGTTATGTAATGGAGTGTGGGGGATCCTGGTGAACTGGTGAAAACTTCTCCCCATTGTGCTTGTGCAGGAGGCCGGCATGTGGAGTGAGGCCCTGCGGATCTGCAAGGAATACATGCCTAGTCGGCTGGGAGAGCTACAGGAGGAGTGTGGCAGGGAAGCTGGCAAGAAGGGCTCTGGGTAAGGAATGCTGTGGTCAGGCTGCAGGAAACAGCCAGGTAGCTCTTCCTCGTGGCCATAGTGCTGATGCCTTACAGGCTGATGGGATCCCTGATGGGAACCCTGATCTGGTTCTTTCCCTCTTGAGAGCTCTAGACTTTTTACTGCAGAGGTTTCCTCTCATCCTTCCTCCCTGCTCTGGAAGTTTATTGCTGCCATTTAAGGTCTCCCAGATGGCCTCTTGCCACATATATATCTCCACGGTGTCCTGTCCTGCCAGTGCATCTCCCAGGGGTCCTCAGTCAGTTCTCTCCTCGGCACTGTGTGCACTCTGCCACGTGCTCCATTCTCGTCTGACGTCCCTGGTTTACCTGTGCCAGGCACCTCCCTGCCCACACCCTACACACTGTCTAGAGGATCTCTGGCAGCATCCCAGCCCTGCTCACAGCCTGCATTCCTCCTTGCAGCAGAACCGAAGGGCTGCTGGAGCAGGCCCGGGAGTGGGAGCAGGCTGGGGAATACGCCAGGGCAGTGGACTGCTACCTGAAGGTGCGGGATCCCAGCAACAGTGTCCTGGTGGAGAAGTGCTTGCTGAAGGTACCGTGATTCCCTTCACTTGCTGTGATTCCCTTCACTTGCTCTGCTGCCTGGGAGCTCTCCCACAACCTGAGAGCACCTTAGAGATCCCAATCACTGCAGGGCACAGTAGAATCTGCAGGCTGCAGTGGCTGCAGAGCTGAAAGCCTTCCTAGCTGTTTTCTTGAGCCATGATGGGCTGTGGTTACCTTGCACAGCGCTGACCCCCTTGCTCTGGCACCACTGCCTGTGGCAGGCCAGTGCCTGTCTGTGTGCCCGCAGCTCCCTGCACTGAAGAGCTGCACTTTATGCCTCAGCCCTTGCTAGAGGAGCACCTTCTTGCTCTGTCCCACCACTCTTTGTTTTGTTCTTGTTCATACTTCTCACTCCATGTCCTTGTACCAACTTCAACAATTATGTCCTTGTTTGATCTTCTGTGTGTGAAAGTAGCTGGGCTTTGCTTCTCTGACTTGCTGAAGTGAGCTGCCATTTCTTCTCCCCTTCTCCATAGTTCAAGTGCTTCCAACTCTCAGTCTTTTAGCTGGGACTGAGAACTTCCCAGCTTTATCCTACTCTCCCACAGCTTTTATCGTTTGTGCTGCTGACAATTTCTCTTCACAGGCTGCTGAGTTGGCTGTGAAATTCTTGGGTCAGTCACAGAGCGTGGAGGTGACACGGACTGTGGCTCCTCAGCTGGTGGCCATGAAGAAATACAGCATGGTGAG
Source organism: Corapipo altera (assembly GCF_003945725.1). NCBI lineage: Eukaryota > Metazoa > Chordata > Aves > Passeriformes > Pipridae > Corapipo > Corapipo altera. Next base: position 197,534 of record NW_020885081.1, on the reverse strand, counting down.
GGCTGGCTCCTGCCCCCAAACTGCTGGAGAAGTAGTGACTGACATAGGAAGGGAGAGCTCTATCCAAGGGAAGGAGGCCAAGTCACATCCTGGGGTGATGGGTGGATGGCTCTATCCAGAGTTAGGCAGTGCAGAGTCTTGAAGGAGGGGAAGGAATCAAGTCCTGGAGTAGTGTGAGAGAGGCAGGCCTTGGGAGGAGGCAGGAAGGAGAGGAGCAGGTTATCTTTTGGGAAGAGACTTTCTGTTGTGGCTATGTTCTGGTCTGCACCAGCTTCAGGCTGGAATGCATGGACTGTCTCCCATGGGACTGTCTCTGGCCCTCCAGGCAGCTGAACTCTACCTGAACTTGGACCTCATCCGAGAAGCTATTGATGCCTTCATTGAAGGGGAGGAATGGAGCAAAGCCAAGCATGTGGCCAAGGAGTTGGACCCCAGGTATGTCCTGAATTTTGCAAATTATGCTCTTCCTGCTCCTTCTCCCACTCCCAGATGATCCCTTGTCCTGTCTTTTCCTGTCCTGCGGTCCCCAGATTTCCTGGATTCTTCCCACAGTGGCCTTCCCAGGCTCAACAGGGCACGTTTTCCACAGCTACCCTTCTCAAGCCATTTACCATTCTGACACTTTTCTATTGTCACACATCCCACGGAGATTGTTATCCGCTTTTGTTCCATCCCTGTCTGTATCTCCTTTTCCCTTGTCATAATCCTGTGTATGCAATTTGTTCCGAAAGCCCTGTGATCCCTTGTTCTCCTCACACATTATGTTGTGAAGAGCTGCCTCGGCCCCTTTCTCCCCCTTCTACCTGTGTGCCAGCAGCCCACCAGCAAGACACAGCACAGCTGGAAGTCCTCTGGTTCCAAGGCTGAATCCAGCCTCTGCACTGATGCAAGGCACAAGGATTCTTTCTACCCACAGGTCAGAGGAGTATGTGGACCAGCGTTATAAGGAGTATTTAAAGAACCAAGGAAAGGTGGATTCGGTACGTATTTGGGATGTCTTGCAGGCTAGGGAGCGATGTCAGGACCTGTGCAGATCCTTGGGGCCTTTCTCATGGGGCTTTTGCCTGACTATGCCCATGGGTGAGAAATCTGTATGTGCCTGTGAGCCGTGGCTATTGCATACCAGACCACGGAATCACAGAACAGTTTGGCTGGGAAGGGACCTTAAAGCTCATCTCATTCCACGTCTCTGCCATGGGCAGGGACACCTTCCACTAGACCATGTTGCTCCAGGCACACATTGCTGAGTCATGTCCAGTCTTTTGTCCAGCAATACCCCCAAGTCCTTCTCCCCTGAGCTGCTCTCAGCCATTCTCCACCCAGGCTGTATCTGTGTGTGGGGTTGCTCTGACTCAGGTGCAACACCTTCACTTGGCCTTGTTGACCTTCATGAGGTTTGCACAGGCCCACCTCTGCAGCCTGTCCAGGTCTCTCTGGATGGCAGATGGGCCACACTGGCTCTGTAAGTTCATGCCACGGACAGGGAGGGACAGTGTGTGTTTGGGAGAAAAAGACACAGGTGAGCTGATGCCTGCCTGGGTGTGAGTAGGAAGCCTGGCCTGCACAGTGAATTTACAGTTGCTTCCATCCCCAGCTGGTGGGAATCGATGTCATGGCTGCTCTGGATATATATGCGAAGCAGGAGCAGTGGGAGAAGTGCCTGGAAGTCGCAGCTAAGCAGGTGAGTGCCTATGTGAGCCCTCGGGCACAGGCCCAGGGCCCTGGCACCTTGGAGCAGGGACAGCTAGAGCGGGTGGGCAGCATGGGGAGCTCAGGAAGCACCACACCACTGTCCCCATTGTGGCCAGCCAGGCTGAGTGGGGAAGCATATTGTGTCTAAATTTTGTAGTTAATGGAGCATTGGAAGAAGCTAAATGAGTTGTTTGGACTGAAAGTAATTGGCACCATGGAAACAGAGGGATTTGTAGAAGAAAGCCTTCTTTCTCCATGTTCTGGAGAGCCCTGGTATTAGTCGGAATGAAACATCTTTGTCAGGAAAGCAAATTTGATATTTTTTCATTTTTTCTGACCTAAAAGTAAAAAAATTACCTGAGCGGGGTAATAAAAATGAAGAAAAGCAAAATTAAACTGTTTTACAGTACTCTTCCATGTCAGTAACAGAAGGAGAAAGCTCTCAATTACCAGGATCTCCTTCGAGGGATGGTTTGTATTCAGTGGTTATTGATTGGTGATTGGTGATTGATTGGTTAATGATTCAGTGGTTCTTGATAATTAAGATAACCAAAGGGAGGTGTTAATTTTTTGGGATGAGGTATTGGTTCAGATTGAATAACAGGGCAGCCCTGGCAACGGCATCTGCCATTAGTGGAGACACCACAGTTTATCATTTGGGCCAGCACTGATGCCTTGGAAAAGCACTGGGAATGTCTGCGAGTGTGGTTTTATAACTTTGGTTCCAGCAACCTGAGTTTGGATTCTACTAGAACAAACTTGATTTTGCTTAGACTTGGGCTTCTCTGTGGTGCAGATGGTCCCTATTGTAATCATTGTTCTCTTGGAGGCTCCTGTACTGATATTATGTTTATCAGGAGCCACAGGTGTTGATCTTCATCCACAAAAAATAACTGCAGACTCCATTCCCTGGGAAAGGCTCTATCAGTTTATTGTTGGCCAGTCACCCCACGGTCATGCTGAGCCCAGGGTCTGCTCATGCCTCTTAAGAGCATTATCACCACCCTGCTCTGTAACCAGTTCAGAATATCATCATTTTGACTCAGCTGATATACAGTGATTATACAGCAATAATGTTACATTTATCAAAACAGCTCACATACCAGACTGAATCTTTATCCCAAGCTGTGCTGAGCCTGGGTGTTCAACTTCTAGACATCTACTGGGGCACTGGTCTCTCTTCTGCACAATAAACTTGCTTCCATTGCTCAGTTTTTAACAGGCACATTTTGTGCCATTTTCTTCCTTATTACTATATTTAAGTGTGTGTGAAGGAGGTCTTTCCTCGCTTGAATTTCTGTGAGGCCAAGAGCAGTCCTCAGAAGTGTCTGTGGGGTCAGCACAAGTATGAGCAGTGTTCCAAGGAGATCTGGAGTCCTGGAGCTGTGACATCCTGTGGAAAATGGACTAGAGCAGCCTTGTAAATTACAAACATCTTCACCAAGAGTTTTAGCTAATTCTTCGCTAGACTAAGGGCTGGCTTACAGTCAGTACCCATGGTGCCACACAGTAGAGTGCTGCATCCTTCAGGTGTTTGGCAGTATTTCTTTGGCAAGTGCTGAACAGCTGGAAAACAGCTGTATTTGCATGTGTGGAGGATCAGCACAGCATCAGCTAGCCAGGATTAAGGTGTCAGTAGGGTCCAAATCAAAACCCAGGTGTGCTGTGGACAGTCTGGCTCTGATTACCTGTCTCGCCCTTTGGGACTCAGGTGTGTGGGTGGGTGCACACATGGCTGAATCCGTCTCCACCGAGGAACAAGTCTTCAGTTCACAAGTCTCATGCTGCTGCTTTCTGTGTGTCTTCTCCAGAACTATAAAGTCCTGCACAAGTACGTCGCTCTGTACGCAACACACCTGATCCGGGAGGGCAGCTGGGACAAGGCCCTGCGCCTGTACGTCCACCATGGAGCCCCTGCCAACCCACAGGTAATGAGGGCAGTACCACATCCCAGTGTGAGCTGCCCCAGTGTGCTGGGATCTGCCACCTGAGTCAGGCTCCCAGACAGAACTGGGACTGCCAACTGTTCAGCATGTCCAAGCCACTCCAGCCCTGTGGTGGATTCTTCCAGAGGGCTACAGGCAATCTTCTGGCACATTCTCTACTTGAAGCAGCAGAGGGAGTTGAGCGTTTGTGTTTGTTTTGAACACCTTGAGCACCAGGTTCAGAACAAAAGGAACCATTTGCCTCTCAGAGAGCACTAGCTGCAGGAAGCATCCTTCCATCCTTCCCGTTCCCTGCCTTGCCCCCAGTACTCCCTGCAGTCAGCAACCTGCAGCACTGCCACACCAGGAGCCATTCCCTCAGTCTGTGCCTGGCAGCAGGAGAGCTCCAGAGACACTGACTCCTGGTCTGGCTCCTTCCACACTTCTCTCCTTTTCGTTGCAGAATTTCAACATTTACAAACGTCTCTTTGTGGAGATGGTGAATGCCTCTGGCATGAACTGTGCCGAGGCATACTCCAGCTGGGCTGACCTGCGGGATGTGCTCCTCAGTCTGGTGAGTGTGGCCATGGCCACCGCTGCCCGTTCAGCTCCAGCCCCTGGGGACTCCTGACAGGACAGGAAGAAGAATCGGACCGGGTGGCACAGGGCAGTGTTTTTAGAACACAAGCTCAGGGGAAAGAGATGGCAGTGTGGACAGCAGGACAACAGGATCATGTGAAATGAATGTGGCTGGGCAAGAGAAGGCAGAGAAGAAGGTGACTCTGCACTCGAGGCCAAATCCTCGAAGTGGGTCTGGACATTAGCCCTTGCAGAGCTCTCTGTGTCACTGCAACATGAGAGCCTATTGTGACACGTCCACTTCTCATCCTACGCCCACATTCACCAGGCTGCGTGGGGAAAGCACAGAGCTACTGAGCCTGGAAAATACAAGTCTTCCCCATCTTCCGAGGGATGCTTAGAGCCTTCTGCTCCTCATTCCTGTCCCAGAACACCTCAGAGCTCATGATTGCCTCATCACTGTTTCTGTCCCACAAATACCACAGACAAAATAGCTCTAGCACAGACGAAATGAGCAAATCCCCCTTTGTCCATCCAGACTCACCCCGCCTCCAGTGCTGGCTGTTGTTGCAGTACTGTTGACTATTCCTGGCTCCCACAGCCTCCTTCCTTCAGCATGCTGTGGGATGCAGAGCACCCAAGGCCCAGCCCTTTTCCAGTTCTAGAGGTGCCTGGATATTTCAGATCCCTCTCTCCCTGGGCTTCTCTGGCCTCAAGTGGATAAAGAGTGCCCTTGTGCTCTCATGCCCTCAGTTACTCTCGTTTTCTCTTCTCAGTGTGAGAACTTAGTGAAGTCCAGCGAGGCAAACACTCCGGCGCACGAGGAGTTTGAGAGGATGCTGCTGGTCTCCCACTACTGCGCCACCCGCTCCGCCGCGCAGGGCCTGAAGCAGCTGGTGAGGCTTTGCAGTTCCTCTGCCAGGTCACCACCCTGAGTGGGGAACCCTGAGGGGATGTGCAGGTTCAGGGATATCCAGAGGTTACTATTCCACTTAATGGAACACTTACATGTATCATGGATGCATGGGAATAGGACTGCAGTGATCTGGGAGCCCTTCACCAGCAGGTGAAACTGGAGATGGTCTTCCCTGCTTATAGTGGGAACTGCCTCAGCCATTGAGGCTGAGCTGTAAACCAGGGGAAAGCTGATCCATGTGTTTGGCATGACTTGTGAGAGCAAAGGCACCATAGAAAGTTAGGGATTCACAAAAAATCTGGTCTTCCCAGAAGAGGGATTGCTTCCTCTCTGCTGTCCTGGGCTGCGAGAGCTGCTGGGCTTCACACGATCTTGAGAGCAGCTCGTCTGCCCAGGGCTTTGGCAGGTGCTGGCCCTGTGTGCTGAGCCTCTCAGGGGGCTTTGGGAGCTCACGGGCCTGGGAGGGGGGCACAAAAGGCACTGTAAGTATTTTGGAGTCTTTTGTGGACTGGGAATTGTTGTGGACCACAATATGTAGCAGCCTCCCTGCTGAAGTCTTGATCCATGTGGTATTGTGGAATTCTGCTAGAGGTCTGTATTAGTGTGGGACTGGAGCTGTGATGGAGAAGGCTGCGAAAAGGAAAGGTTGCCACAGCTAGGACCCCAGTGAAAGTCACAGGGGAGACCGGGGCTTCCCCATGGCTCTATGTGTGAATGTTGGGAGTCCAAAACCATGTCAGACAGCAAAAGCCGAGTCTGTACAGACCCCCACAGCTGTGGAATGTTGAGGTGCTGCACAGTCTTTTTGGGATCATGGAGCAGGAGTGGCCTTGACAATTCTGGTGTGATTATGTATATCTAGCAAGCAGAAAAGCGAAATCCCCCTTTAATTCCTCATCTCCACTCCATAATTCTTACATAACTGAGTACAAGAAAAAGCTTACTGAGACTGTGGCTAGAGTAGGTTTCCTGGAGAGGCTGGAGAGTCTCCATCCCTTGAGATAGTCAAAACCTGACAGGCATGTTCCTGCCTCTGCTTTGACCAGGGCTCGGGCAGGACTTGGCAATCACCAGCAATCCCTTCCAACCTCACCTGTTCTGTGACTCAAATGGGGGGAATTTGGGGTTGGTTTCTACTGAAAAATAGCAATGTTCATAAACAGAAGAATTTCACCCTCAGGTGACAGTCCCATGTGTTCAGTAGTGAGGGAAGTCAGGGTCAGAAATGAAGCTTTTGACCTTTCTTTGTTACCTGTAGGGCACATGTGGGTGCAGAGTCCCTGCCGTGAGTCTGGGGTGGTGTGATCTCATGAGATCCCTTACAAGCTGTTTTTTCTGTGCTGAATTGTTGTGTCTCTCCTGTCCTCTATGTTCACAGGACACCATGGCTGCCCAGCTGTCCATTTCCCTGCTGCGCCACACGGATCTGCTCCCTGCAGACAAGGCTTTCTATGAGGCTGGGGTAGCTGCCAAGGTAAGAGCTACCTGCCAGCAGAGCAGAGGAGGAGGTGGGGCACCCTGGGCTCAGAGATTCTCAGCTTTATCTTCCCAAGTTTCTCCCTGATTGCACTTGCAGCCCAATAGCCAAACTCCAGCAGCTGTCTAGCCTCAGGCAGGGAGGACAGACCTCAGCCAACTGACAGGACCTGCAGAGCCAGGGGTGGACAGAGGCCACATTACGGCTCTGTTAGTGTGGCTGTGAGACTGCTCTGGGTCACCCAAGTGTCTGACAGTCTGCCCAGGTGACACATGGCGAGGACAACAGCATGCCCTCACAGCCTGGACCTGGCTGTGCAATAATGGAATCGTGGAATAGTTTGGGTGGGAAGGGACCTTAAAGCTAATCTCATTCCAACCTGTCCGTAATGCTTGGCTGCATTGTGTGGGACAGCCTGTGGGCACAGGGCTGGTTGTCTCAGGGATTCATTCCTCGGGGATGGCAAGCTGGGATGTGCAGTCTCTTTGTCCATTTCCTGTGCTGCAAGTGGGATGCTGTTGCACAAAGAGAGCCATGTCCTCCCCAGACGTGGCTCTGGGAGGAGAGCTGTCGCTGTGAGGATGAGCTGCCTGGTCTCACTCGGGGTTCCTCTCTGTACCAGGCAGTCAGCTGGGAGAACATGGCATTCATCTTCCTGAACCACTTCCTGGACCTCTCAGACGTGCGTATGGTCTGCAGGGGGAGGGCTGTCCCACTAAAATGACATCGAGCAGTAGGGCCACCACAGACCCCTAGCCTGGGCAGGGCACATCTGAGGCTCTTGTGGCAGCACATTGGAGTTCATGCTGATGGAGAGTCCCAAACCCCACTCAGTGTGTGTGTGGACAGCACTGGGTACCCTCACACCACCTGTGGGAGGACCTGCCATGGAGGGCACCTGTACAGCCCTGGGCGTGCCAATGCCACAGTGCACGTGGCAGCAAAGAGCACGTTGGCCTGACAGTTTAGGCCTGAAGTCCTTATGGCTGTAGGTGCCGTTACAGCTTTCAGGATGAGCTCACTTGAGTTGTTCCAAGTGAAAGAAAACTACCTGGGGGGGTCGAGGCCACCACCCAGTGCCTTGGCCACTGTGATACAAGACTTGGGAGTCCCCTCAGCCCCTTCTTTGACCAGCAGGTTGGTCATCAGAAACACCAAACCCAAGGGAGCTGACAGACCTCACTGTGCCACACTGCCAAGTGCTATTGGCAGCTGCTGGGGGAAAACAAAAGCCCTGGATTACATCTTTCCCTTCTTTGAGGCCACCTGACAAGTTTGAGTAGGAGAGTGTCTGAGGGGCACTGCAGAGGGTGGCCATGGATGCCAGGAGGGCCTGGTCACCAAAGCACGAACAGACAGGGGCATCCTCACCATGAATTGTACTGTGAGCTCCACAACTGGCATTGCCCAGTGCTCCACCACTTCTCCTTTCCCAGGCCATTGAAGAAGGGAACCTGGATTCCCTGGACCACTCAGATTTCCAGAGAACAGACATTCCTTTTGAAGTGCCACTTCCAGCCCAACAGCATGTGCCTGTGAGTGTCACCTGCATTCTCCAGCTCCTGTGAGCAGTGATGGTACTTCAGGGCCCTCTGAACAGGGACTGGGATGAGGCTGGGCTGGTAGGGACTACTGGGGATGGAAACAAAGCCAGCCCTGGCCCTGCTCTGTGCCCCCCACCCCACTGCAAGCACACATACAAACACACATTCTTTCCCATGCTCTCCAACATACACACACACACTCACCCTCTGCTGTGCACCACCCGTGTGTGTGTGTGCTCACCTGTGCACGTCCTGCACACCTGTGTCCTGCTCTCCCCTGTGCTCCCTGGTGCTGCAGGGCTGCAGCCAGGCAGCGGCACAGCAATTCCAGGCCATGCACTGGCCTGTGCCTGCAGGAGGAGCAGCGGGAGGAGGTCAAGGACTGGGTGCTCACCATGTCCATGGACCAGCGGCTGGAGCAGGTGCTGCCACAGGACGAGCGCAACACCTACGAAGCCTCACTGGTGGCAGCAGGGACCGGGGTGCGTTCCCTGCCCTGCCTGCTCACAGGTAAGCTCCAGGCCAGCTCACTCAGACAGGGGATGATGGTGCCATGCAGGGAGTGGGAACATGCTGCCAGGCAGGTCTGGGAGAGGAGTGGGGAGACTGTGGCTGTGGGGAACCAGCGCTACTGGAGGAGACAGAAGGACCCTTTTGTTACTGGGAGGGTGACTGAGCACTGGAACAGGTTGCACAGAAGTTGTGGCATCTCCATCCTTCCAGACAGTCAAAAGCCATCTGGACATGGTCCTGGGGTGGCCCTGTCTGAGCAGGGGGTTGGACCATACAGGCTCCAGAGCCCTTCTGACCTCAGCCACTCTGTGATTCTGTGATGGCTCAGGCTGGCACAGCTCTGCCTGGGGACTCTAGGCTGGCCAGCACAGATGCTTGTGCCCGGGCAGCACCTGGCCCTGCTCTGTCCTGCTCTACAAAAGCTGTCACTTCTGGCAAGGTCTGTTCCCCATGTGCACACTTCAGACAGTACTGGACTACAGTGCAGGACTTAAAGAGGATCAGGGAAGGGAGAGCAGAAGTGAGCCACCAGGAACAAGCTTTAAAATCAGGAGCTGGGTGCCATTGTTTGACCTACTCACTTGGGTGTCCTTGGCCTTCATCTTCATTTGATGCTGCGACTTTGGGCACCCCCTTCTTCATTCTGGTCCCCTTAAAGCCTGAGGCAGCATCACCCTCTCCACATTGTGCCATGGGGCAGCCCCAAACATGGCAGAGGGAATGGATGCACCAGGTGGGGGTCTGCTGTTGGGCTCAGCTTGTTCTGAACATGTCACTTTGTGCCCAGGATACCCTGTACTAAGAAACAAGATCGAGTTGAAGCCAGGCCGAGAAGTCAACAAGGACGCGTGGTATAAGTTCATGATGGCTGTCAAGGTGAGCCAGGACCCTGTGGGGCGGGCAGGCAGGCTGTGGGTGTGAGTTCAGCCCCTCATGCTGACAATACAGTCATGCTGGGTGAGTCACTGTCCCGTGAAGGTTTATTGCACTCTCCCAATGTGCTGTTGGGTGGGAATTAACAGCCCCAGCCCTGCCAGCCCCAGGGGTACTCTCGGGGCCCCCTGGGAGAGGACCTTCTTCCCAGTGCCAAGACCTCTCTTGTTCTGCAGACATCCCACAGCCCTGCGGGCCAGGATGTGATCGAGTTTCTTCGACGGTGGTGTGGGGCACTCCCGAGCACCAGCTTCTCGTTCCAGTGAGCAGGACTACGGAAGCTTTCAGGGCAGTTCTTCAGCACCCTCCCCTTCCACCCCCAATAAATGTGTATCTCAACGCTGCTGTGCTCCTGTTTGCCAGGGGATGCTGAGCCCACAACACAGGCAGCTCCTGGGGCACAGGGCCATAAACCCTGTACACAACTCTCAACCTCCACCCTGATGGACGACTGTCACACTGAGACCATGGCTCTGTCAACATCCCTGTGCCTAGGGAGTGGTGAGCATGGACATGTTCTCTCCCAGCAGCTGCACGGTCCTTCCCTCAGCAGGCCAAGGTCCCAGCCAGCACTTGCCCACCAGAGCCACTCACAGAAGCCAGTGTGGAAAAGTTTATTTACTCAAGAAAGCCAGAGGCTCACACGAAAGGGATTCTTCACCTTCTGTTCCCTGCCCTGCCTGAGCACGGCAGCACAGCCAGCTGACCTGCTCGCAGTGCCACCAGGACTTGGGCCCCAGCACCTCTGCTCACCCCAGTCACTGCTGACAGACATTGCTGACAGAGCCTTCAGCATGCCAGGAAGGGCCTGGCAGCTTGGGGAGAGAAGGGGAGAGCGTCTGGGGCCCAAAGCACCTTCTGACCTGCAGGATCTGTGCCAGGTGGGGTGGTGGGGCTGGGGGAGAAGGAAGGCACACCCCTCACCCCTGCAGCCTGCCTTACCCACAGAGGGGCATGGTGCAGGTGTGATGTCACCTTACTCTGCATCACAGCACTCCTGCAGCACCACCTGGGAGTGAAGGAGCATGTGTAAGCACAAGGCTGTGCTGCAGGTCCCAGCATCGCACTGATACCACTGGCCATGTGCTTGGGAAGAGGTGTTTTGGGGGGCTGATGTGGGCAGCGGCCCTTTTGATGGCAGAGCCTGCACCCTGCTGTCCCCAAGCACGGCCCATGTGCTGTGCTCACCTCTCCAGCTAGGCACGAGACTCAGCCAGCCCTGCCAAGAGCTGCTGCCTCTCTCGGGGTGGCCTCTCCGTCGCTGCACTTGGCCTGGCCAGCTACAGAATAAAAAAAAGGACGGAAAAAAAGAAAAAGAAGGGGAGGTTGGCAAGGGTATGTGATGGGCAGTTTACACAAGGAAAGAACAAGGCTTGAAGAACAAGAGCCCCTGACTCTCAGGGGCATGAAGAAGAGGGTCTGTCCACAACTCTCCAAGATGAAGGGGTGCCGGTCTGGCACCCAGGCTGGCCAGAAAAGGTTCCAACTTGGCATCCCCCCCCTCCCACTGCTGCACAGTCTGCTTGTTCCCAGCAGAACCCAGCACCTTCAAAATGCAGTACAAAGGCAGCAACTGTGGGGCCGATACAGGGAGACCCATCTGGCTGGACAGGGCATACCTGCTCTTTGTCCCAGCTGTGTGCACAGGGTCCAATGCCCCGGAAGACCAGAGCAACCAAACAGCACCTGCCCGAGAGCACAGCTTCTGCAGCTGCCAGCAGCAGGGAGGGGAACCAGAGGGCCAGGGCCGTGTCCTGTGGAGCAGGGGGTCAGCAGTGTGGGCACTGCACCAGGCTGCCTGCACGCCAGGCAGCAGGGGAGAGGAGAGGGAGAGGGAGACAGAAGAAGAAAAACGAGAGGAAGCAGCGAGAGAAAAAGGCTGATGGGAGGTGCACGGGTGTGTGGTGGCCCCGCAGACTCACATAGATGCGCGTTGTGTTGAAGGGACAGTCGTTGGTTGCGATGGCTGTGCGGGCGTCCGCAGGCAGCGCAGAGCTGTTGCAGCCCCTGACCAGGTGTGTGCCCCGGCCGTGCACCGTGAGGGCGATGGCCAGTGCCAGCCCCACGCTACACGCGGTGGACAGGAGGCAGTTCAGCAGGGACACGCTCAGCAGGGTCCAGTGCTGCAGACAAGAACACCCGACTGGGACTCGCCCAAGCTGGGGGAAATGCCAGGGCCGGGCACCCCCATCTCTGCAGAGCTGCTCCGCAGGGTCACGGGCGTGCTGGGAACCCGGCAGACATTTGCTCCGACAGAGCGCACACCACCTCTTGCCTCTTCCAGGACGGCTCATTGCCCGCGGAAGAGCGCCTCTCACCTTTCACATCCTTCACCCCCTGTGAGCTCGGCGCCACCGGACGCCCCCTCCCACGGGCTCCGTGGGGAGACCAGCACGGGCCCCACTCGGCAGAGCGCTGGGACCCCCCCCCCGCCGCAGCTCAGCCCCGCGCCCCCCGCTCCGTGTCCGCCCACCACTCAGCCCCATGAAGGACCCCGGCGCGGCTGCAGCTTCACCCACCGAGGCGCTCCCGCCCTCCCGGGGCCGCCGGCGGGGCCGAGCCGGGCGGAGGCGACACCCGCAGCCCCGGCAGCCGCCGCCGAGGCGGAAGGAGCCCGCGGGGCCAAGGTCCAGGGGAGCGGCTGTGGGCGAGGCAGGGCCGTGCCGAGGCCCCCGGCCCGCTCGGCCCCGCAGCCCCGCACTCACCAGGACCGCCCGGGTCAGATTGTGCGACACCAGGATGGCGACGATGCCGGCGGCGATGCTCTGCGGGGAGACCCGCGCTCAGCAGGGGCCGGGCAGGGCCCGCCGCCCCCCGCCCGGCCCCCGCTGAGCGCTCACCAGCAGCCCCGAGCACACCGACACCACGTTGGCCGCCGCGTACTCGGGGGTGACGGCGCGGCGGGCGCCGGCCACGTGCCGCAGAACCGAGCCGTGCACGATGGCGCCCAGCACCAGGCTGCCGTGGCCCAGCACGATCAGCCCCAGCCCCGAACGCATCAGCCGCCGCGGCTCCGCCAGCGCCCCCGGCCCCCGCCGTCCCCCGGCCATGGCCGCCGCCACCGCCGCCCTCGCACCGCCCCGGGGCAGGGACGGGCGGCCCCGGCCCGCCCCGCCCGGAAAGAGGCGGCACTCGCGTATTTACAAAACAGTTTATTAAAAATAGGAAATGATAGAAATGAGATGCAGGAGCCGCGGCTCAGCCCCGCCACGCGCCGGGACGGGGCGAGGGGGCCGCTGCAGCCCCCGCAGCCCCGGGAGCCCGCGGGGCCCGCAGGGAGGGCGGGGGGGCTGCCAGGGCCGCAGGGCCACAGCCCGGGGCCGGCTCATGCCGCGGCCCCGGGCGGGTGCGAACCAGTAAACAAAGTGCAGCCGAGGGCGGGAGCGAAGCGCCGGGCAGGGTGGGGAGCCCGGCCACCCCCGGGCCCCGCGGCCCGGGAACGGGGGGAGTGACGGGGGTGCAGATGGGTGTGGGACATAGGGGCTCACCCCTGCTTACCTTTAAATTAAAACAAGGAGAAAAAAAGAAAAAGAAAAAAAAACCAACCAAAAAAAAAAATTTCGGTGCTGTGCAAAAAGACACTTTGTACAATTCAAACAGAACAAACTCCATGCACATGAGTGGGGCTGCAGAACACCCCGAGCCAGGCCTCAGCTCTGCAGCATGACCTGGGCAAAATCCCAACAAAAACAGGGCTGGAAATAATACTGATGCGCAAAGTCCCCTTTAGAGGCGGGCAGGGAGGACTGTCACTGAGCCCAGCCACGGCACATGCAGGATGAGCTTCCAAGCACTGCAGCTGGGGTCTTGTGGATGCCCGACAGTGGTGGGCAGACACAGAGGGGTCGCAGGCAGCGAGGCCACGCTGGCCGCCCGGGAGCCCTGGGGCTAAGATGACACAGTCACTGCCGTCAGGGATCCATTCCGAGTGTAGTAGAACTTGCTAAACGCCTCTTCAAGTAAACAGGTGAGTCTGCTCTGGTCAGCCTGGGGAGAACAAGGACAATTAAAGGTAGGCCCTGTCCACTGAAAGCTGAGAGCTTGGCTGGAGCCCCCCAGGGCAGGGACATGGCTTATTCCTCCTGCCTCCCCATCAGGAAAGGGTTGATCTGGCCTAAATCACTGAACTTTGAGAAAGGAATACAGGCCTATAGCTCTACCTGAGCCCCTGCTTACCTCGCTGATGAATCCCAGCTGGACCAGTTCAGCCGCCAGCTCCTGGATGTTGTCATCTGCAACACAAGGAAGGGTGTCAGTCCCCAGTCCGAACACGCTGCTGGCCCCAGTGCACCTCAGCACGGTCAGAAGGCTATTTACTGGGCTGAGGAAGGTATTTACGGGGCTGAGGAAGGTACTTACTGGGCTGCAGGTCACAGCTCAAGTGTCGATTCAACTTGTCTTCCAGTTTCAGCAGCAGTGTCAGCTGCGGGGCACAGAAGTTCTCATGAGGGACTGCAGTCCTGCAGGCTGCCACAGCAGTCCTGCAGGATGCCAGCCCAAAGCATCCCCAGAAATGCCCCCTAGGATGGGAACCACCCCTCCAGAGCCCCACAGGGGTCTGACAGAGCAGCCTCAGCCAGTTTCGTCCCGAACCAGGGCTGGCAGCACCATCCCACACAGGAAGCCTGGACCTGGGGGTGGGCTGAGGTCACAGGTCAGTGGCTGGCACAGCCCGAGTCGGGCTCTGGGTCCCGGCAGCGGCAGCTGCGGCAGTACAGGGTCCTCCCAGGTACCAGCAGCACATCAGAGCCATGAGCTCTGCACGGCTACCCTGGTCCCCCTCAGCTCAGCCAGAAGTGGGAACATACGTGGTGCTTCACCCCCTCCTCCACGGACTCGATGTTGCACTGCATCAGCACCACCTGGAACAGAGGCACAGAGGTGGTGAGTGGCTGCCTGGCTCCCCTGCCTGGGGACGGGGGAACGGAGCCCCCAGCGCTCACCTTGCGCGTCTCCACCTCGGCAGGCTCTGGAGTTGGGGTTTTCACTGACGGGGGAGCAATGGGAGATTTCACCACGACCTGCTGAGGCTGCTGGGGCCGCGGCATCCCAAAAGCTGTGAGGGGGTAGATTCCGTTCCTACAAGAAATGAGCAGGGTCTGAGGTTATGGCTCTCCGAAATTTTTCCCATCTCACACACAGTTAAAGGTGCCCTTTAAAAAAACCCTCTTACCTCACATCCTCCAGGAACTTGTCCAGCTCCAATGCCGGAGATTGTGAGAAGCTGGAAAACAAAACAAAACGTCCTGAGATGAGAAGTTATCTCACAATAACATCCACTCGGGTCTCTTGGGGTCCAGTTCCAAATCCCCATGTCCTGGGCTGTGTCCGTGGGCAGGACGGATATGGACAGAGGCAGCCACAGATGGGATAGGCTCCAATCCTACCATAAGGACACAACTACCCAGGGGAGCTAAGGACGAGGCAGCGGTTAGGGCACAGCAGTCTCACTTCCCTGCAGAGCTGTCCAATGCACAGTTATTTGGAAGGTGGCCCAGTGACACTGTTCCTGGCAAGGTGTTTCACAGACACCTGCCACACAGCCCACTGGTTGCAACAAACACTTTGAATAGCCAAACTCCTGTCTCAAGGCTGCTCTGAAGCGTACCAGAGATGAGGCAGGGACTGCAAAGCTGCTCAAACCCTGACAGGATATCCACAGGTCTGGTGTGGGCTGCACAGCTGCCTTAGCTCCCTGACCACTCTCCAGCCCTTCCCACACTCCCAGCAGTTGGGACTGCCCCATCCTCTAACACAGCAGTAGTTTTCAACAAATTTTTTTTTCTGGCAGCTTGGGTTGCACGGCAGTCTGATGAACCACTCAAAAGTGATGCTCTCTGACATTTCAAGTCATTGCTGCGCTTCCTTTCCCTTTTCCAGCACCTCCGAGGTATGGCACTACCAAAATCAAGTCCCAGGCTGGTGCTACGTACAGCAAAACCCACACAGACTGACATCCCATGTATGTAAAGGATCTCTCTTGCACAGCTTTGGTTTTCACTTGTTGTCCTCCATTCTGAACCTTTATCAAAACCATTCCAAAGGGAATTCCATACTGTTATTTCCTAGCATTACGACAACTGAAAGGTCAGTTTTTAGAAGGGTCTCTATAGCTCAGAGAGCTGCTCAAACAGACAGAGCTGTTCTTTCTTGTCACCTTGGTTACTCTTGTTCAGCAGCTCGAGCATCTCAGAACTCTGGGCTCCCCTGGAAGCATCCTGGGCTTCTCTGGGAACACAGCACTCACATGTTAGTCTTTTCAGATAATCCCTCAAGTGGCCAAGGCTTTGTTATCTAAAATCACTTTTTAGCACTCTACTTGCTCCATATGCTCCATATGCATTGCAGTCACTCCCTCAGGGAGCCACTCCTACAGTGTAAGTGGTGCTGTGTGTCACTGACAGCTGCCCAAACTGCCTTTCCCTGTGCAGAGTGTGGAATAGGCTGCTCCATCAGGAAAATGTGGAGGAGCTCTTCCTCCAAGGTGTTGGACTTCATTTGACAAGGCTGTGATTGGTCTGAGCACCCTCCCAAACTATTCAGCCATGTTTCACTGAGGACTGTTCCAACTAG
Source organism: Corapipo altera (assembly GCF_003945725.1). NCBI lineage: Eukaryota > Metazoa > Chordata > Aves > Passeriformes > Pipridae > Corapipo > Corapipo altera. The sequence continues at coordinate 181,382 of NW_020885081.1, read as the reverse complement.
AGCATATTCACTTCCCACCCCTCCACCTGGGAAAAGATGCACATCTCAGCTGCCTGGAATCTGCTCCCAGGACACAGGTGCAAGGTCTCCTCTCACCCAGAAGTCGCCCCAGAATTCTGTGTGCCCAGAGAGGCAGCGACTGCTCCTTTACCTCCAGCTCCATCAGCTCCCATTGGTTCCCTCGGTGGTGAAACACCACCACTGCAGTGATGGGCAGAGTTCCAGTCAGACCCCATGGAGCTCAGCCCAGGGCCCCAGCACTGCTGCCCCCAGCAGCCCCCAGCACACACCACAGGGACTCACATCATCTTGACTCCTTCCCTATCCTCATGATTGATCTCTGCCAATACCGCGTTCATGTCGAGGTTTTTGGTCATTTCTTCTAAAGCATTTTCAGGAATCATATCTAATTTTTTAAAAAAAGGAAAAAGAACAATTGCAGTTTCTTTCCAGACTTGGAAAAGTAATGAAAAGCAGAGAGGTCTTGAGCTCTCTGATGCTCCTGGAGCAGTCTGGGCACCACAGCCCCCCCGGCCCCACAGTGGCCACCGCCGCATCCCACAGCCGGGTCCCTGCCCATGCAGAGCAGAAGGGAGGGGGGTTCCCGGGGAGCCAGCTGCACTGACAGCTTGGCAAAGCTCTGCAGGACACAGACTGATGAGGGGATGTGGCTCCCAGGGCTCTGTACTTACGCTGGTGCCCGATGATGCAGTGAGCAGCCAACAGCTTCAGCGACGGCACCTCAAACAGCGCCGGGTGGAACAGGAGCTCTCGGGCCGTGGGGCGCCTGCCAGGGTCCTGTTCTAGACACTTCTGAATGAACTCCTAAAGACAAAACCGGCATGAGACCACAAGCAATGCCACCAAGCAATGCAGGGCACCAACCCCCCTCGCTCACCCGCTGCAGGGGGTCCTCCAGCAGTTGGATGGCACTGTTGATGGCCTCCTGCGGCACATATGAGGACTCCCCATTCCCCTGGATCTCCAGCACCGCCATCTGCAAACGCAGAGCAGGGCATCAGACTCCACTGGGAATGACAGACTGCAGGGAAGAGAGCTCAAGGAGACCACTGCCAAGTGTGAGATAACCACAGCCAAGCTGTTCGGGGCTATTTAGGGTCACAGTTGGGAGAGACAGAGAGAGTGGTTCCTCATTATGATAGCTTGCTCCTAGCACCCCAACAGACTGCCAGGGAGACCTGACAACTCTGCCAGCAGCACCCTGGACACTAAGTGTCCCCATCCTGAACCTCATGATCCATTGGCCTGTCATTCTACTTGATAATTCCATCCTCTAATGAAGCAGTGCTGGATTACTGCCAGGATCTGACAGCATCCCTCCTGGCTTTGTGAATAACTCCATATCACAGAACAAAAGCAACCACACAACACATCCAGAGTGGGTTACAGACAACAGACACGAATTCCCAGCTAGGAAAGGCTGGAAAATATTGCAGAGAAGGTCTTCAGACTCAAGTTTTGTTTCCTGAAAGTTGTATCTTTCCACAGTTCTCTTCCTGCTTCATTTATGAAATGTGCAGCACAGGCTGAGAGTTCTTTGTGTTGGCTCTTTCTGACAATTCTTTCCAGAAAATATTCCTAGCAACAACTCCCATTTCCTGGATTTGGGCCTACTGACTGCAAGGACGGAGGAACCACAAAGCTGCTACAACCAGGTGTGTAGACTCACACTGACTACAACCAGCATCTCTATCAGATGGGCACAGGCTGGCCCAGAAAAACTCATGGACTACAGCTGCCCTCTGCTCCGGACACCCCAGAAGGAACACACACTTCCCAGCTGGGAGCATACATGGACATTATGTACAACTGGCAGCAGTGACTGTTCCCACCAGCCAGTGGGTCAGACCTCAGGACTGGCCAAGACCAATATTCATTACCCGTTAGGAATTTTGGGAAGAACTACACATCACTGAGCCCTTTACTTCTTAGTGAGGCACTTAGGGGAGCCTCCACAGGGATCCCTCCAAGGCAAAGTGCACTTGGCTCTGAGAACAAATCGCACTTGTCACCAAGGTAACCCACCCATGGCCACAGCTTCTCCAGAGCCATCTCCTTCCTCAGATTTATCCTCTCTATCCCACAGCCCCTCTCCACACTCACCTCCAGTGCACACATCCCAAAGGAGTAGATGTCCACAGCAGTGGTGACGTTGGCAACTTCTGTAACACAGAAACAGCGCTGTTATCACCCAGCCCTGCACTCAGCAGCACCGCTCTGCGCAGGGCTGGGACAGTCCTGCAGCTTCTCCCTGCTCTGCTACCAAAGGACAGAGAAGCTGAAGCACTGCAGCAGGCAAATGGCTCAGAACTGTTAATGTGACACCTGACAGGAGCCTGGAGCTGAGAACGAGGCGCAGAACAGCTCAGAAGCATCAGTAAAGCCAACAAACCCAGGCCTGTGGCCACAGCCGTGCCATACCTCCGTATTCCGGGGCAAAGAAGTGCAGGTTCTTCTGCTCCTCACGACAGGTCTTCACGTGGTTGTTAATCGTGTCCGGTGCCACTAGAATAAAGTCAGGAATGCTTAGGATACAGGAAACCATAGCCCATCCCTGATGAGATCCCAGGGAACACCTGCAACTCCAGGGATGTTGGTGCCCAAAGGGGCAGGATGGTGGAGTTAAGGTGGCTCTTCACAGCCCTCCTCTCCGGTCACCTGCCCCAATACACTCCTGCACTGTTTCCTTGGCAGCTTAGCATCACCCTCCAAGGGCAAACCTGGAGACCACAGCTGCTGCCTCATGAGAAGACAAGCTGGGAATGACTCTCAGTTGAAGTGCCAAACTTCAATCAGATCTATAACATTTGTCATGAGCAACTCATCCAGAACAGCAGCCCGAGGAACATCCAGAGATGACAAAGTCACTGTTATCAGTCACCACCTCAGGGTTTTGGGAGGATGGATATACCAGGCAACTCTTACACTTATCAGAAAGACATTGGTGCCAGAGTGCCTTCAGACAAGAGTTAAGCCAAGCTGCTGAAGTGGAGGGAGGTGACCATCAGGGGCCTCCCTGCAGCCAGCACCTCCACAAACCACTCAGAGCTGTGGGGAGGGAATAACTTGCAGCCACAAGAATAGTGAGCAGAGCACAAGTATGGACCCCCATGAAAGATAAGCCTTTGTGACAGCGACCTCTGCAGAGATTGCAAAGCAACCCTCTAAAACTAAGCAGCTGTCTCTGCCAGGGAGAAACATTGAGGTGGGCAGGGAGCACAGAGCCATCACCCATTTGAAGCTCTACTGTCACACTGGAACATGCCCAGTCCCACAGTTTCAGGCCCATCTCCCACCTGGTCACCCTCTTGGGCAATTGCAATCGGTCCTGGTCTGTACTGGTACAATGTGGGCTCACGCAGGACATGCCAAACTGCTTGTATTTTTCCACACCAAAGAGGATTCCCATCTGAATGAGACCAGACTAGTTTCCAGTCTCAGAGGAAAGATGTTTTTTGGGCTGTAGTCAGACAAGAAGGACCACCCTCAGTAATTCAGCTCTGCCTTGCTGCATGGCTCATAAAAATCATTGTATCTGATCTGAGCTGGAAGCAGAGCTTGCTCCAGTAGCCAGCTGCTTCTCTCCCAACCAACCGTTCACAAGTAGCTTACTGCTTTTTGTTCTTGTGCTAGCTCCCATTCTGAGAGCCCAGCAAGATGACTTAATTCCTAGTGCTCACCTGTTCCCAGACACCACCAGGTCCTCTCACCTTCATATCCCCAGGCAGCGTAAGCTGTCTTTTTCCTAAGACCTGATCTGTTTTCCCAGTGACACTGACTGCTTTAGACAAGCTCTGGCCAGGGTCATGCACAACTACACCAGTTCTCTCTACTGGGGACTCTGCCCCAATTGATCTCAATACCCCCCACATGGCAAGTAGCTCAAAACCCTCCCTCGAGTGGCCAGCAAACACCTGATCCTCCTCAGTTCCCAAATGATGAGCTCTGGACTTCTGTGTAGCTTTGTATTTCACACTCCTAAGTTACAACTGGAGTTTGTCCAGTCCTCTAACATGCTCCTGTGCTGCTGGAGCCAACCCCTCCAGGGGGCAGCCCCACCCCATCACAACACATCCGTTCAGCACCACCTTTAGTTCGTGGAGCAAAGTGCCCACAGCTTGTCCAGCACACTGGGTTCTCATACCAGGCCTTTTAAAGAGAGTATTTAAGGCTTCAGAAACCGTTCTGTTCTAACATCAGATTTATATTGTTGTTTATGGGAATCCCTGATGTCTCTGTCAAGGATGCAGCGTACAGGAACTATCATACAGGTGTTTGTGATCCCTGCAGGTATGGCAGAGGAACTCATGGGGGTGAAACACGTCTGGGGAGAGGAAATAACCTGTTTTCTGAATCTTCTATTTGTTCTGCCTTTCTTATCTGTACAATGGATTGTAAGAGGAAACACAAACCCAAAACTTGAGAACCCTATCCTGCCAAACGTGGAGCAGAAGCAGCCAAGGATAAAGTCCCCTTCCATGCAATGCTGGGATCAGTTTCATTTTTCAGTGGGTCTTTAAATCCTGTTACAAACCTGTTGGATGGCAAGGGGCAGTCCCCTATCCAGCCACTCTGTTCTTGGCTCCTGAGCCCATTTAAGGAGAGGGATGAGGCAGTAATCAGTCACAGACCAGATTATCAACAGAAACCTCAGCAGTGATGCTGTGGTAACCGAGACACTCCCATACCAGACAGGCAGGTAGAGTGGAAGCCCAGCAGCCTCCATCTATAATGGCTGCCTGGGCCTCATTAAGGACTTGATAACAAGCTCCTCTGCATCCAGGTCCTACAGACCTTCTGCAGTGGCATCAGCATTTCTGGAAAGAGCCAGGCTCACACTGTCTGTGAGAATCTCCAACTTGGTCACACAGACAGGTAGCTCTGAATTTGCTGCTGTGGGTCAGTCAGGGACCTGTCACCTCTGGTAGTCTGGTCCTTGTGCCTCCCAACTTGCTGATTCCTACTGGAGTGTTTCTCCATCACCCTTGCCGAGATTGGCTCTGCAGCTGGGTTTGATCAGCCACACTTGGCAAGGAATCTGCCTGTTCCAGACGTTTATATCCCAGCTCACGTGCAGCCTGACTGAAGTGACAGGCATCACCTTGCTCTGTTATTGCAGAGCTGAGGCAGGGCAGGAGCAGAGCAATGGCACAAGACCCCCAGAATCTCCTGTGTGCCTCCGAGCCGAGCACAGACAGCCCTGCTCCATGTCACTGACAGTACAACCTGCTTCTGAGGTCAGCTCTGAAAATCTCCCTGCAGGCGTGTTCAACATGGCAGGCACAAGTGCTGTTTAACCTGTGACAGGATTTTAGATGCTGGGACAAGAAACTTTGGGTCTGGTCACTGTGCTATTGCAGGTCCATCACCTTGGTGCACAGGCCACTTAGCACTGACAGGGCTTTAGAGCTTCACCTAAGCCTACATTTTAAACCAAGCTCCTGACTGTACATGGTAAGAACACACACCTGAAAGGACCTTTGACACAAGCTCTCCTGCCTGACTCACACATGACTGCTGGTCCACACTGAGAGACTGGATGGACCAAGGCTGAGGTTGGTTATATTAAGCAAGATAAACAATGAAGGTCACAAAGGAAAGCCGTATCACCAACATTAACAACAAACATGTCTTTCTCAGCCACGAGAAGGTGACAACAAGGGGCAGACTGCAAGACACACCCCCTTGGGGCTGACCAGCCTGGAGGGAAATTAGCAAAGATGAATTTTAGAAAAAAGTTCAGCCAAATACAGTGTCTGTGCAGAGCAGGTGATAGGAAGAGCACAGCAGAAGGCAGGACAAGCAACCTGTCTTTGGTAAGCTGAACTCAATCTGACAACAAAAGCATAAAGAGAGATAATCAGCATTCCTACGGGAACATGGGGAGCTGGTCATACTTCTAAAACCCTCAAGGACATGCAGAACTGGCCAGGGTAAGTGGATGGCTCGTCAGAGCACCCACCAGTTGTCAGCAGTGCCAGCCAAGGATGCAGTGGTGGCATTCCTTCCCAGCTGTCCCCACGGCAGGTTTAGCAGAGTGCCTGAGGATCACAGCCCCCAGCCCACCGAACGCTCCACGCTGCAGAGGACACTTCCCTCTTGTGTGGTGTCCAACTCACACCCACCTTTGTTCTGCATTCACCACTTCCTCCTTGAAGGCAGGAAAGATAGCCTGTGCCTCAGTTCTCCCCACAGCACCCCCCCCACAGCTCTGCCTCTCCTCCTGCAGCAACCACTGAGCTGCTCGGGCTCCTGCAAGCGTGTGAGCGAGCTCCAAGGCACAACATGACTCCCCCTCCTCAGCAAAGGGCTCAGTGCCCAATCCAACAGATCTCAGCAGGCTCAGAAAGCACAGGGAAACCAGGTAACAGCAAGAAGGATCAACAAGTGACCTCTAAGATTGTCCCAGGCTTGCTGTGCAATCCAGCACTGATACGATTAACCACTGTACTAGCACCACAGGCACCCCAAAATTACCAAGTGAACCCAAGACCATCTCTTTGCTGCTATAAAGGGGTGGCCACAAGGCCAGGAGAAGTACAAGGCCACATTATTATCCCCTGCACTCATATGCTCGAGACATTTTCACTCCTGCAAAAGGGTACAAGACTGCACAACCCCATGACATTTCACAGCTCGCTTCCTCTGCACACAACAACAACAACAAAAGCTTTTTTATTAGGGAGGGCAAGGCCTAGAAAATAAGGAACTAGGAAGCTATTTCAAATAAAAAGAAGCATACAGCGATCAGACACAGAGTCCAACAGGAAGAGCAGTATCAGATTTAAGCTGATCACAGAATACAAGCACACTACAACCCTCAGATCTGTATCAGGGATTGCAAAATACTTGCAACACCGAGTCATCAGAAGCAACAGGATTTTATTATTTTTAGCAGTTGAGTATTATGAGCTGAAAGGGCAAATAGGTACAGCACGAGAAAAGCTCACTACACACTGTTTCCAGAGTCAGGTGAAGCTGCTTACACACATGTTCACCCCTGCCACATCCACTGACACTGCTTCCCAGCAGGATAACCAACCTCTGCTAAACACTGCCCATGGTTCACTCCAGAGAAAACACTGCTGGAGCAGAACCAGTGGTACTGGCAACAGATAACTGATGTCACACAAAAACTAGAGAAGGATACCTCTCCACAGAAATTAAAATAGAATCATAAAACCATGGCATGGTTCATGTGGGAAGGGATCTGTGGAGGTCACCTTGTCCAACCTCCCTGTTCCAGCAGGGACACCCAGAGCTGGTTGCCGAGGACCATGTCTAGATGGCTTTTGGGTAGATCCAAGGATGGAGACTCCAACACTGCCTTGGGCACTGAGGGGGGTGTCCCAGGTCCAGAAGGACCCTCCGGGCTCCAGCCCATGCCATGGCCTCTGGTCCTGTCCCTGGGCACCCCTGGGAGCGCCTGGCTCACCTCCAGGCACCTCCCTGCAGGTGCCACAGCCCCGGATCCCCCGAGCCCGCTCTGCTCCCGGCTGAGCAGCCCCGGCTCCGCAGCCTTTCCCCAGCACAGGCACTCAGTGGGCTCTCCCCAGCCCGGCCCTGTCCCTCGTGTCCTGGGGAGTCACAGCTGGGCCCCACGCTCTGGGATGGCCTCACCAAACAAGAGGGGCAGGACCATCCCCTCCCTCTTCTTCCTGCTTCTTCCCCCTTAGGCAGTGCTTTGCCTAACACAGCCCAGAGCATCATCAGCCACCACTGGGGCCAAGGCACATTCACTTGTGTGACTGTGCCACAAGGGACACGGTCACACTGTGCCATTTCTCGTGAAGCAGTGGGTGGTATTTTTATATTCAAGTAAAAGAGCACTCAGAGTTTTAACTTGACCCGTTTGACCACATCCATTAAATGGAAGCAGAGAGTGGAAGTAGGCAGAGCAGGAAACATAAGAACAGATAAAGAGGAGCTGTAAGATTAGTACCTGTCAATCCTGGCTGCATGCAGGCTCTTAAGCAGGGACTTAGGAGCTTATTGGCATTTTATCTGGATGAGTTCACAATACAAACAACTTCATCCCAAAGTAGATCTGAAGATCTGAAATGTGCACCCAAAACCAAGTTCCATGTTCTAGACCAGAGGAATGAAGGTCCCATTGACCATTCAAACCCTTGCTTGGGCTGCACCATCTGACTGCAACACAGTATTGATATCAAAAAGATAAAAATCTTCACATCACAGTGCAAGAATTACACACAATCAGAAAAACAAGAAAAGACATTCACTGAAATGCTACAGACTGAGCTACTCTGGATTCCTCTACTCCCAGAACACAGATATGCACTGTAAAACAAAGTCCTCAGAAACATGACTGAAAATGATCTTCTGTTGTGAGCAGCTCTGCTCCCCCAGAAATGGGGACTAAACCAGTATAAATGACATTCCACTAAAATGCAATTAGAGTCCACGAGTTCTAGAATTTCCAGTTCAACTTTCCCAAATTTCAAACTCCACATCTGTGATTACTGTTGTTCCACAACATGCCAAAGGGACCTTGGGAGACTTAACCCACAGCAAAGCTCATCCCTGGATGCAGGAGCCAGAGAGCAAACACTGCTTGGCCTAAATCACAAGGCCTAAATCACAAACCTGTCCTGGTTTGGAGGGACCTCTTGAGAACCCCCTGCTCAGCCACCACAGGCCACCTTTGCTCAGTTTGTGTTCAAAGTGATCTCTCCAGAACTGGCACAAAGAAGCCTCCTAAACTGCTGAGGTTCCGAAGCCTTCAATCCAAGGCTCCAAAAGGAGCAGACATCTGCAACTGCTGTGCTAATACCAAAATGGGTGAATGAAGACCTGGATGACTATAATCCATGTCTCCTGACCCATAGGGAAAGCCACATAAAGGCAGAGAAAAAACAGAGCCCAGCAAAGCTGAGGCAGCAGCGCCCTGAATGCAACATAAAATAACACTGACCTCGGGGATGTTCCATAGCCTGGAGCACTAAACCGACACATTTAAAACTTTTAAAACGTCCTATTTAACTGAAAATTACAACCAGTCTAGAAGATCATAGTTTCTGGTGTTTTCATGAGTGAGATGACTCACAGCGGCACACAGAGGGTACACTGAGCAAAGGAGGTAAGTACACAGAGCAAGAGCCAGCTTTTAAACCTTCTGCAAAATAAAATTGAGTTTATTACCATCACAGCATAGTAGGAGGAACATCTTTGCAACAAGGTCACCAATTCTTACCACTAAACCTGACTTTAAAACCCCATCACTCCCCCAAACACACACCAAATCAGAGCACACGCAGTCATTGCAACTTCCAGCACAAACCACGGACAGAACCTGCAGGCTGTCACTTACCCACGGCTGCTCCTCCTGCCCTGAGCTCTGTGCTTACACAGAAACCCAGGGCAGGTCTCTGGAACTGTTTCTGCCACTTCAGTAATCACAGCAGCAGCTACAGCAGGAGATGCCTGTCCATTACAATTGAAATCAACCTCATTCTATTCCACCCAGTTTGTTCAACAGTTTCCCCAAGAACAACACAAATGAGAAGCATTTTCACTTGGTGAGAGGCTTTTACACCACTGAGTCTCAAAGACAACACAGCCCCATGGCAGACAAAGCCTTTAAATAAGAGAATGCCTCCCCCAAAAGTAACCTGGATCCCACCTTGGACTTTCTGAAGCATTCTGGGTAAAAAGGTTCCACTCAAAACTATTTACCTGCCCAGTCTCATTCCCAGTAGCACCTATAGTCACAGACAAATCTTGGGAACTGCCTTAGTTTGTCAAGTTTCTAAGGAACTGAAAATGTTTGGCTTGGTAGAGACATGCTTGACTCACACAGAAAACTGTACAGCAAGAAGCTAAACTACATCAATTCATGTTAAATCTTACTAAATCAATGCCATCACGAGTGAAAGAATTTTCCATTTTTATGACAGATTTTTCTATGTCTGATGGTTCCAATTATCCATTATTTTTTCTCTAAAAAAAGCCAGATTCGAGATATCCTAGTAACCTCTTATTTCTACATTACCTAAGTGCCTCAGGTGTCTGTTAAGGATGTGGAAACCAACATGACAAGTCTTCAAACATCAGGCAAGAAAATCCAGGGGAGTGAAGTGATGACTGAAATAAGCTTAGTTGTGAAAGCATGTCACTCACAGTCTCATTAGCTCAATGCTCAAGCAAAACAGGAGCCTTATACACTGTATTTAGTGTTTTCAAACCTAAATCACTGTTCAGTGTCTAAGGCTTAAACAATTCCCAGCTCTCATATCAACAGTACTTTGTGGTACAACAGTTAGAACAAGTTCACAAGGAACCAGCCAGGAAAGGTCAGTATTCCAAGGCCGTCTGATGCTCAGTGTTCCAAGGCCAGCTCAGGGGAGGTACCACAGCATCTCCCTGCACCTGCAGAGCACTGGTTCAGGTTCCTCCTGCCCTGCGAGAACCAGGCCTTTGGTTCTGCTCTCAGAGGTGGTTTGATTTCAGAGAAATGGCTACCAGCCTTAAGCCTTGCTGCCCTCAGCATGACTGAACCCAGGCTCAGTCACATTCCCACTCCACGGGTTCATTCCCAGGTCAGTCTGCCCACTGCCATTCTGCTATCCTGCCCAGCCTGCAGCCACGCCCAGGAACACCTGCCCTCCTCAGGACTCAAGCCCTGACTACATCACCATCCCCCTCAGCTACACCAGATCCCAGGTTCAGCTTTCTGGGAGCCTCTGCTCTGCTGCAGGTGCAGAGTGGCACACCACATCCTCCTGCCAACATGTGGAAGGCACAGAGCCCATTCGGTCAGGCCCTTCCCTTTCCAATGCTTCCAGCTGATGGTTGGTGGTTCCCAACTCAGTAGAAACAAACTCTAACATTGAGAACAACCCTGATGGCAAAAATAAAATAATTATTTTACATGTAAACATGGTATTCTATGCAATAAGGTACAAATTGCAGCACTTGAATCCTTCTCTGGCCCCCACCAGCCCAATTCCCTCCTCATATCCACATATCTTCCCAAAACCAGAGCTTTATCTGGGATAACATCAATAGCCAAGCTTACTTCAACCCAGGGACTCATTTGGGGTGAGAGGGCTCTGGCCATCAGGAGCCAGACACATTCACTGAAACATTCATCTTAAAACCAACACATCTAAGGAATTCAAACTACAAGCAAGCAGTTGGATAGCCAAGCATACAGCGGGGCTAGTCCAGGGCTGGGGACCAGCCAAGGCCAGCAGAGCAGCAGCAGGGAAGAGCCTAATGGACGTGGGAAGTTTAGCTGGGAATTGCTCAGAACAAGGCATGGCTTGTTGACATGCGGGAGCCGGCATGCACAGGGCCCGTGGACTAGCACACGCTAAGAACATGGAGAGGGAGAGAACTAACCAACCAGGAGACTTCACAAAGGGCAGTGCTCCCTCTCTGTAAGGCTCTGGCCAAGAGCACAAGAACGGTTTGCATCCCAGCACAGAACATGAGCTCTCCAAGCAGGATGCACCTAAGCCAAACAGTTTTACATACAGCCTTATAGCAAGGGAACACTGTAAATAGATCAGTGTGTATGTTTGTGTGTTACAAATATAGATATACACACACTTATATATATATAAATATATATATACAGATACACACACAGATAAAATCATGTACATGACAAAAGTGGAGTCACATCACAGGAGCGGAGAAGTTTGCTCACCATTAGCAAATATCCTATGAAAGACTGTTGTAACAGAGCAGCCCGTGAGCGGGAAGTAAAACGAGATAAAGTCAATGAGTTGATGAACAGCAAAGCACTTACATCCATAGAGACAGCTGGGTCAGAGTCAGGGCACACAGGGACAGGACTGAGCACTGGGCCCTGCCTCCAGCCACGTCTTCAAAAGTGATATACCTAAGGAACGTCAGGGTTTCTACCTAAGAACCAGACCGGGCAGGAGAGACAAGGCACCTCTGACCAAGCAGAAGATTATGGTTGACTCTGAGGCCAAGAAGCTGGAAATTCTGCTCTTTCTGTGAGTGTCCCACAGTCCCTTAGCAACCCCCACCCCACCCTTTCAGCATCTACAACCCAGCAGCTTCTCCTGGTCATGGATCTCGGCAGCAGAACCCACATTTACACACCTGGCCACGTGATGCCACAGCAGAGCTAACACCCAGTAAGAGTCCTCGCCCCGTGGCCTGGAACTGAGGGCAGACTCTGAGCAGACCCAAAGACATACTGAATGAGTCCCAGGTCAGGTGTGGTGCAGACAGGAGACACACACATTACCAGTGTGTGATATGAGTGGGAAATCTGCACTGCAACCCACACAGCTCCCACTGCGCTCCACAGAGGTCTAACTCAGCACACGCTGACGCATTGCTGTGTCTGAGACTCTCCAGTTTGAGGCCTCCCATCTGCTGGGGCACTCCAAGAGCTGCCAAAAAGGATTTTTAATTCAAACCCATCACTTCTTTCACCTGCAAATGGTTCTTACACTGACAGTGAGAATTCCAGGAACACCTCCCAGCAATGCCAACACAAGCAGGCAGCAGCACTGGGCACCCTGTCTGAACACGGTGTTCTCCTCCCACTCAGAACACCAGCAGCCTGTCCCAGGAACACACCTGGCAGCATGTCCCCTCGCGAGACAGCACAGATACTCACAGAGGCACCATGGTGTTGCATACGGGTTCTGTGGAAGAGTATACAGGACACAACCTAGACCTCTCACAAGGAATGTTTTCATCTGACCACAGCTCCACAAAGCAGCTGGAACGTTCCAGTCTCTGGGAACACCAGTGGCAAGTTTAAGAGCCATAGGTGTCTTTCCTATTTTCATCACAAGTTCTCCAAAGCTCCCCACTCATTTGAAGCTTTCCCTCTTTAAATCTATTAACTCTGCACTTTATGGCACTGGAAAAAAAAAGGTTAGTAAATGAATGGATTACAGATGGGGTTTGCATTTAAGCAGTATTCAAAATCCTCCCTCCTTCCCACTCCCTTTTTCTTCCATAGTTGACCCTCAGCACACAGAGATTTAAACGCAGAACAGAGAAACAGTGATCAGTCCAGCCAGCACACGTGCTCTTGCATCCCAGGGAGCAGCAAGGAGCAAAGGCCTGCTCCCACACCTGAACAGGTGTCACAGGAACCAGTACCAATCATTTCTGGCACAACACTGCTCTCCTGGCACTGCCTTCCCCTCCAAGACAGCGGGATGTCCTGCAGTGCACACCAGCAGCTCCCTTAGCCCAGGTTTGTGCCCTGTATTCAGCAAGTATTCTCTCTTTGCCAAAGCCAAGGGGAGATCAGCTCCGGGAGCAGTGGCCAGCACGGTGCTGGGGACAGAGCACCAAAGCGCAGATCATAGTGCACTGAATCCTTGTTCCTCATAAATCCATGGGAACTACTGCCACACTGCTTTTAAGCAAACACAGGGAAGTTCTCAGATACCAGCCAGCTGTACAGAACAAGGACAGGAAGCAGCAAACATGGGCCGGGCATCATCAGTGACCCTGGAGTGACTGCTGCTCCAGGGCTCTAACATGAACCCAGCCTGTCTGGCACTGCACAGGCAGCAGTGCTGGAGAGGAAGGCTCAAGCTCCAACACAACCACCATTCCTGGGGACATAGCTGCCAACTCTAATTTCAAACTCCACTAGAAATACAGCTTTACCATCTGGAGGATTCCTCTTCTGACCACAAGTCCAGTCGCACTCACTTCCTTTTTTTATTTAGGAAACCAGAATCTCCCAGATAAATCACTTCACTTCTGAACGTGAGGCGAACCAGGCAGCCCAAAGCTGTGGAACAGAGGGGTTTGCTCAGGAACAGCTGAGCTTGAACACTGCTGCTGCACAGTCACACTCCAGCACATCCTGCAGTTGTGACCACAGACACCGGCTACTCCTGGCATGAGCCCACTGGGGTGACTGCCGTGTCCTTCCCACCGTGCCTGATAGAACCAAAGCTCTGTGGAACCGCAGGGAGCAAAGGTGTAACTGCTGAGGCCACCATTTGTGCCCCACACCCAAAGAGCCATCTTCCTTCTAGGCAGCCTCTGAACGGCACCGCTGGAGCCGCATGCTCTGAATGGCTCATCTGACCTGTAGGACCCCCCTCTGGTGAAAGCCATGGCTCCAACACCAGCTCCATGGGTTTGGCTTTACACACAGCACCAGCTGCCCCGCAGAACGAGGGCACCTGGATGATACTTCTAAACTAAGCTAGAAAAAGAGGACTTCTTGTGTCCTCAAGTCTACAGCAGACTTCCCATCAACGGCCTGAACTGAATGCCAGGAGCCAGCTGTGTTTGCCAGCATACAGGTACCAGATGTACACACTCTTGGAAACCTCTTCCATCCGGACAAAGTCAGGAGAAGACAATAAAGTGAATCCCATGATGACATCAGCCTGTGCAAAGAGCAAGTCTCCAAGTTTACAGGCAGGTTGGGAGCTGAGTGTGCCTCCTGCCATGACCCTGTCTCCCAGGTACAAGCAAGAATCTGAGGTTTGCTATGGAGAACAGAGACTCCGGTTCTGGAACAAAGGGACAACACAAGAGTTCTTTGATGGGAAGAAAACTCAGAGACCTGCAGCTGATGAGAGGCTATTTTTGGATGACAGGTGAAGCAGAGCATCCTTCCCAGTACGCTGCCACATCAAACCAAAACTCATACAGACAAAGGCTCCAGGAAGGCAAAGACCCACTCCTCAGGTCGAGAATACTTGCAGAAGTCAAACAACAGGTAGCAAAGCTGTCCCTTAAAAGGTCACGTCAAGGTGTGACATAACACATCCTAACTGCAGACAGATTTTTAGAGACGTGGGCATAGCAAAGGTGGAAAAACCAGAGCATGCAAGGATGCACTGCACTGCCAGGAACATCACTGCTTATTTATGAAATAAATCATTTCATCACAGTGTGGCTGCCTAAGCAGGGCATGTCTGTGCCAACCAGGCTCAGGGCAGCCCAGCAGCCTGGAGCCAGGCCCAAGGGAGGGAGGATGCTGGGTGAGATGCCCGGACAAGCCACTTGCTGCAGCCAGAGTCTGTCAGCTTGATTATAAATGTGGGTTGCTACAAGCAGCACTCGTGTGGCCTCGGTGGGCAGAGCTACCTAGACAGCTCCCAAAGCTCCACAGTGCTGGGAAGAGAACTCTGCGTGTATTAACACGAAAGACTGAAGAGCAGATGAACCCATGGATAATGTGCCTACAAAACTTGAAAGTTTCAGCATCATTTCCTGGGTCAGTCCCTTGAGACAAAGAGTTAAGGAAGGGGCTAAAATGCAAACGGCACCTAATATCAGTCCTTCCTGCACCTGACAGGGGTTCAATCACCAGTGAATTCTACTCCCAGTCTTTGGCACACTTGATGTGGAGGCGGAGGAGTACATGTACACACATGTCTATCATGCCAGGGAACCTGGGAAGGAGTAGCCTTTTCCTGTCTGGGCAGTCTGTCTGATAGGCAGGGGCACCCCCAGCAAGCCTTACCTGACCCGATTTTGATCAGTCCGTTGTGCTGGATGAAGATGGTGTCGCAGGTCAGGTTTCCGTGGATGATGGGGGGATCACAGGAGTGGAGGTAGCTGGACATGCAGAACAGAGCACTGGTCAAGGACTGCCAAGGCCTGGAATCCTTCCCTTAACCCCATCCCCACCTCAAGCAATATCAGAAGAGAACAGGAGAGCAAAGGGCATGTGCCAGGGATTTACAATAGTGGGGGGTGGTACAATTCAGTGACTGTACATCAGCCTTTAGCTAGGAGAGAATCAGGAATATTGAGGAATTGTCTCTAACAATCAATCTCCAGAATATGGGAGAAAAAAGAAACCTTTCTCTGATCAGTTCCCAAGAAATTCAGGGTACCAGAGGTAAAAACTATTTCATCCATCTCAGTACTGCTGGGTGGGTGCTAAAAGGGTTACAATTTTATACCAAAAATATCAGAGCCTTATTCTGGCCCTACTCACAGAGCACCAAAGAGGCACTTAGTGCTATACACACAGGACTGGGCATATCTGCCAGCAGGCACAAATAAAGTTTTTCAGTGCTGAGGTCCCAGGTACACCCTGTTTTTGCACCTCACTCTGCCTGAGTTTAAGTTAGCAGCCAGCACAAATGAGGACAGTCAGCTCCCAGAAGTGTATTAGAACCCCAACTATTCACCAACTGCTGTAATTTCACAAAATGGTACCAGAGTTTTGTCTGTGGAGCGCGAGCTGTGCTCTGCCATCTGGGTTATTGTTTTTCCAAGGCTCTCATTAGCTACTCACCAACTCTGGCTCAGGTGGAGAGGAATTTTTAAAACCCAAAACACATTCTACTCAGTTGCATTGCACTGAGATGGCTGCAGAAGATCTGCATCATCAGGAAATGTACAGACCCACACACATCTAACACCATGCCTCAATATCCACGAATCCACGGCCTGCCACGGGGCTGCAGCCTGCCAATGCTATGGAAGGTTTCCTCAGTCCTCTCACATGGAATTTCATTTCTCTGTCATCTCTGCAACATCCTCCTGGCTGTGGTGAGACCCGGGTTATAAAGCTGGATACTCTGGAGAGCTCCCTGATGCTCAACTCCTGCACTCCCCATCACATCAGTCACAACTGCCAGGATCTCAAGGTCAGTACCCCACATACCTGAGAGCAGAGAGGATCTGGGTACACCATCGCTTCCAGGCCTGCAGACACAGGAGGAGAAGGATAAAAATCATCCTAAGGAGCTGGTCTGTAGTTCTGTGATTAACAGCCTGCTCATAGGAAGGAATACACACTCCATTCTGTGGCACCTGAGCTTTTACCCAGTGCAGGCGTAAAGGATCAGCTCTCTCATGCTCAGCTGTTTTTACATATTCCCATGGGTCCAGAAACACCTCTGTCCTCCTGAGTCCTCCCCTGCACAGACACCTTCCCTCTTTCCTGTGAGAGCCCATGGAGAGGGACATGCCTGTCACACCACATGTATGAAGCTGCAGAGCTGCTGGCAGCAAAGAACCAGCACAGAACTGCTGTTCCAGAGAATCTGCAGCTGAACATGGCCACAGGGACACAGAGGCACATATTATCACCAGGTTCTCAAAGGGATCCTCTGCTGAAAGAGCTTTCCAAGGGCTGATGGCTTTCACGGAATATGGGCATATAGGAAAAAAAAAGTTACCTTTTCATTCATAGTTTTGTGGTTTTTCTTTGTCTTCTTCAGGAACTGTTTCAAACTCCCTGAAGACATGTACTCAGTGATGAAGATCACCTGTGGGGCAGCGTGAGACATTACCCTCTGCTTCACTAATTACCTACACAACACACAATGAAAACCCACCAGCCTGTTTGCTGCTCTTACCCTGGCCTTGTTCTCCTTCACATCAGCCCAGTATTTGTGGAACTTCACAATGTTCAGATGATCCAGCTGAATTAAGTTGTCAAACACCGCTTTAACTTTTTCCTTAACATCAGAAAGAGAAAGACATGTCACATCAGAGACCACATCAATCCATATCCTTCTTCTCCTTGGGTCTTGGTCCCCTTAAACAGCACTGTACATGTCAAGCTCCTACACTAAGGACAGGTGGCATCTCATTTCCTCCTGCACTGCACCTCAGCAGAGCATGGTTTGATCACCAAATCTAAACGAACACAAGAGCCCATGGAAACAGCACAACAGTTTTCCAGCACATTTCCTGGACAGACCAGGCTTCAGCCAAATTGGCCACGCTTGGGCAGCACAGCACTCCAAACCCAGCCAATAATCCACACAAGAGGTCACCAGTACTCATAATCCCACCTTGGTGCAAGATATGTTTCCACATTCTGTTGAGAAGCACATCAACTTACTTCCTGAAGCTTAAAGTTCTTCCGCTCAGAAAACTGAACTTCATTCCAAACAACTTCCACACCTTCCTCCGTATCCATGGCCAGGTAGGCACTGTCGATCCCCGGGACGTTACGCTGGTTCACCTGGAGGGAAGGATGGAGAGAGGTGTGAGCTCTAAGACAGCAAGACCAGATCACTGCCAAGCCCTCCTCATGGGAGAATTATGAACTCTGCTCATTAACTTCTAATTAAATGAGCATTCCAGGACAGGATTGTGCACATGTAGCTCAGGATGGAGTATACCCAAAATGAGCCACCACAGGCTGTGTAAGCAGCAAGTCCTAGGCATACCTGAGGGAAAACCTCTTGTGCACAAAGGCTGTGTTGGAGCAAAGCTGCGTTCTGCTTTCCCATCTAATATGTTAGATTTTCATGTTTTAGGATACCTGTAGTTTATTCCACCACAAAAAAAAACTCCAACCATACAAAAGGGATACAGAAATGTCTCAAGAACTCAGATACAGCTTTGTAGAGGAATCTTCTGAAACTCAATCAAAGCAGAGAGGAACAAAGGGAAAGCTGCAGGTTCAGAACAGACATGGGAATCAATGACAGTGGAAACCGTTACAGTAATTTCTTTAATTAATAAATGCAAACTCTGACCCAGCACATCCACACCCAATACTAAATACAAAGATAAGCACTAGGAGAGCAGCAAGGTAAGGGGAGGGGACTGAGGGTTTAGAGCCCAGCACGAGAATGGCGAAGGCTTTGGGAGGACATAATGCTGAAAGACCTGCAGAGATCTGAGATGAATCACATTCCCAACGGCAAATTTCTCCATAACACTGTTTTTCCTCAGATATGTTGCAGCATCCAAAGATGTGCACGGGCTCCTTCCTCCAACATCCAGAGCATTTGCTGTTCTGCAATGTCTTTGACAGGCACAGTCACGGTGAACATTCCACTGCACCAGGCAACGCGTGGTGATGGAACTGGATTCCCATCCCAAAGCACTTGGAGAGGACAAGAGGGTAGAATTTACCTTCTAATGGTCAAACAGCAACAATTACTGTTCCCATCAACTGGCCACACACCTAGAATCACTTCAGAGAATCACCGGATATCCTGAGTTGGAAAGGACCCACAAGGATCATTGAAGTCCAGCTCCTGGCCCTGCATAGGACAACCCCAAGAATCCCACTGTGTGCCTGAGAGCAATGTCCAAATGCTCCTTGAACTCTGGCAGCCTTGGTGCTCATTACCAGGCTTGGCAGCTTTCAGCTGATCCAATTTTCCCCATGAGGTAACAGCTAACACAGAGATTTGCAGGGCAAATCCAGACTCATCTTCCACTCCTATCACCTCTAAGTCCTGGCCATTTCACAGCTCTTCCTTCTCATACTGTTACCTTCTCTTCCCTCACTAGGGACCCCATCAGCATCCCATTTGCTGGAAGCTTCTCACCACATACAAGAGCTCCCTCAAAAATCCCTCCTCCCTTGGCAGCCACTTTCACACAATCAAATTTACCCAGTTTCATCATTCCAGCTGAACTGCTCTACCCCATTCTACTCCTTCAGCAGCCCAACAACACAGAGTGACAGTCCACCAATACAAGTGAGGTTCTTTATGATCTCCCAGGGGAATCCAAAGAAGCACAATGACACTCAATACTCTGACACTGCAGGTGACACACTCCAGTGACAAATGACATTGAGCACAGTAAAACCAGAGTGATGCAGATTTCTCCAGCAACTGAGCAGTAAATGAGTGTGACACAACCAGCTGTAAGGCGTGGCACAGGCAGGAATAAGGAATACAGGTCATAATTATATAAGGACAGCCTGAGCAATGGAAAATAACTATTGAAAACTATCACAGGAGATGACAGCTATACGTGAATCACCCTGCTCCCTTCCACCTGAGCCACCTGCATAACTGAGGGGTGAAAGAACTGAGTTTTGGTTTAACCTGATGTTCACATTGATCTTAAAAACTTGTGGTTTTTTATATATATATATATATACATGTATACATATACACTGACATCAACATCTAAATACCAGGCCAGGCCTCTTATGTTTCATCATTAAAGAAAGCTGAAGGAATAGAGATAATTAAGGATAGAACATTTTCCCTTCAAATCGTAGTATAAGCAATATCTTAGGGATGATAGCAGTATAAAAATGCCCAGTACATTTACTAAAGCTGAATGACAAAAGGCTTTAACTTTAGCAATTTTAAACAACCCCAGGCAGCAGAAAGGCAGGTGTGTGTGAGCCAGTGCAGGGAACAAGGTAACAGCCACCACACTAACACCCAGTGCCCGTTCACCCCTCTGGATTCTCTTTCATCATGCTTGCTGCCTATTCACAGAAACATTAAGGTTGGAAAAGACCTCCAAATCCCCGAGTCCAACTGTTAAAGGCTCTCTATTGAAAGACCCCCAGCTTTACTGGATTAACTAAGTCCTCAAGTACTGGCAGCTACTCAAAATCTGGCTGATAACACAGCCAGGGGCTGTGGACTTGCCACATCTCCCACTTCTGGCCAAGCTCAACAAGTATAAATTATTTCCATGACTCATAGGCAATATTCCAGGGCACCAGATATGACTCAACACACCAAACCCAGCTGACATCACCGATGGCAATTCTCAGTTCCTGAGGAGATTCGACAGCCTGGGCAAAAGAGTAAAAGGGGAAAAATGCAGATGGACAACTGAAAGGCAATAGCTGATTCCTCCTGGGTTCAGGTTGCCAAATCCCTGTTCCACACCCCTCTCCCCGCTCGGCAAAGCAGAATCCTAAGCCCTCAAGAAAGCATGGACATGATGTATCACTCTGGTGTTTGTCCCAGACAGCCCACAGACGAGGCAGCTTTTACACTCTGAGGGAGGAAGTGACCTGAGCCCAGCTTAGCCTGAATTTCCGCAGCACAGCAAAGGAAGCAGCTCCACACCACAGAGGTACCAACACAGCTCTGTGTCTGTGTAAGCAAGAGGCAAGGAAACTCAAGAGGAATTCAAGTGAATTTAATTACTTAAAGGGGAATGGGGGAAGTGGCACAACAGCTCTAAGAGGAAAAAATCTGGGAGCTAAATCTCCCTTTGGCAAGTTATTTCAATTGTCCAAGGCGTATTTTTTCTATAGCTCTCAAACATCTGGATATCTATCACTGAAAGAACACAGACTTTTGGAGAGACATTCTGTAGTTCACATGATCTGTCAATTAAACAAAAAAACAAATACAGCCTAAGCCACAAGCAACAGTGACTATTTACAATCTAGAAAAAAAAGGTATAAAAACCAGAAAAAAGCCCATAATAACTAAAATATCAGTAAGGAATGGAACTGCACATTGAAGAGATGGGGAGTGGCAGCACATCAGGCCAGACCTTCACGAGAAGCCTCAGATCTGGTTCAGAGTAGCATGAATATGATAATGAGTTTCGCTGGCCACTTGTTAAGGCCAGAGAAAGGGATCAAAGCTCTGCCCAACCAGCTGGCAAACTCTTGGGACCAGAGATAAGAGAACCCCAGAGCCAGCAGCTGGGCCATGTGGAGCTCAGCTTCTGCCTGAGCTGTGGGGAAACAAAAAGCAGCAAATTTACCATCAGCAACAGAACAAAAAGGGCTCTCTGGGATCTGAGGCTAATTCAGAGTGTAACACAATAAAGAATGCCAGATCCACTGCAAGAAAAAGCAAAAGAAATCCAACAAAGCAAAGAAGCAATCCTACTTCAAGTTTTAATTAAACTGACACATTGGCCTTGGCAATTATAGTAGCAAAATGCTTGAAAGGTGTTAATTTGACAAGAAAATTAAAATAACCACTGTAATATAACAGTGGCAAGGAAAGGAACATATTGATTATTACCATGGCTGTACAAACCAACCCACACTGCAACTAAAGTGTAAGGAAAAGACAATGTGACCATCAGCAATGTAATAATTCGTTCTTCCAAACATGCTGCGACAAGTAACAAGATCAAACACATCTGCGAGAAGCTCATCTGTTAACCCAACAGGCACATCTGGACCATTTAAAGAGAGGGTTAAAAGTCCTCCATGTGCTAGAGCTTGCCCTCGCTTGTAACTACACTGCCCTGCACCAGCTCAGGAGGTGTCGTGCTGAGAGACGTGTCAGAACCTGACACACTTTTTAGCACAGGCAGAACGTGTCCCTGTCGCTTCCCGCTGGTCCTGCTCCCCGCTGGCCCACCAAGCTGGACCTCACTGGACATTCTGCACAGAGCCCAAGCCAGAGCCACAGCTGCTCTGCAGCAAAAGGGTGAGTTCTGAGCCACAGCACTGTGTCACACAGACTGTGCCAGGCCACCGTCCCAGAGGCTGTCACCCAGTGGCCATCCAGCCTCTCCAAAAGCACTTGAACAGTTCTGGCTAAACAACACACCACAGGACAGACCTCACTACAAGTTCCCCCCAGGCAGTAGATGAACAACTTAAAAAACCCACAAAAGTATGACAGGAGTCAAGGTGCTCTGAACAGCAGCAGCACTGCTCTGGATACAGAGTCGTCAAGGCTGGAAAAGCCCTCTCAGACCATCGAGTCCAACTGTTTCCCCAGCACTGCCAAGGCCACCACTAATCCATGTCCCCAAGGGCCACATCCACATGGTTTTTAAATCCCTCCAGTGATGGGGACTTCCAACCCTGCCATGGGAAGCTGTGCCAGGGCTGGACAGCCCTTTAAGGGAAGGTATTTTCCCTAATACCCAACCAGACCCTCCCCTGGCACAGCTGGAGGCCGTTCCCTCTCCTCCTGTCCCTTGTTCCCTGGGAGCAGAGCCCGACCCCCCCCAGCTCCCCCCTCCTGTCAGGGGGTTGCAGAGCCAGAAGGTCCCCCCTGAGCCTCCTTTGCTCCAGGCTGAGCCCCCCCAGCTCCCTCAGCTGCTCCTGCTGCTCCAGCCCCTTCCCAGCTCCCTTCCCTTCCCTGCACACACTCCAGCCCCTTAATATCTCTCTTGTCATGAGTGGCCCAGAACTGCACCCAGGATTTGAGGTGCGGTCCCACCAGTGCCAAACACCCCCCAGGGAGACAGGCATCATTCCCATCTATTTAATGGATACCAGAAATGAATACAAATTGCCTACTGCAAGCCCAAGTTTCACTTGGTGCTTCAAAATAAACAAGCAATCCAGACAGGATAAACACCAAGTGAGCTGTTCCCATTCTGCTCTAGCCCATCCTGCTCTTCTGTGAGACAGGTACTAAAGACCTGAAATGAGATTTTTCCTGAACACTGATAAGTAGAAACAGGATATAGCTATTCCTGTCATCCATGTTGCAGTGAGATGCTTGTAAAAGCACCACGCTCCCATGGCTAACTTAGGTCTGGCTGTGCCTCTGTCCATCAGGATTTGCAGCCTCCCCGCAGGCAGGACGTGGAGTCAGAGGCAGCAGCAGCACACGGCCTCTCCCCTCTGGTGGCCCAGCAGGAAGCCTCTTCCCCAGCCTGAGCCCCACCAAACCCACGGCAGCTGTCACGATTGCTGCCTGGGCTTCCCGAGGCAGGGCTGAGAGGCAGAGGGCCGACAAGGGAAGGTTTCAGTGCTGCTGCAGAGGCCATGGTATTTTTAGAACAGCTCTGTAAGGAATGCAGAGTGAACCCCATCCCTCGGTAGAGGGTGACCAGCACCTCCAGCCTCCCGGGAGCGCTGGGAAAGCGGCAGCCAGCCACCCCTGCTCCCTGCCACAGCCACATGGAGCGAGTGCCAGCTGTCTGTCACAGTCTGTGAGCAAGGACAGAACGGGGCTGTGACAAAGGCTCAGTCCCCTCTGCACCCTTAAGTGCCCCTCAGCTCATTCAGGCACATCCCGAGGGTTTGTTCCTTCAGAAAGCCCCCACACGAGCCAATAAAAACGTTAAAAGGCTGCACAAACCCCGTCTTCTGAGTATCTTCCCTATGGTCAAGGAACACCATAAAAACTACAGCATGGCATTAGTTTTCTCCACCAGCTGGAAAAAACCCAGGTCCATTGCCAAAGCCTGTCAGGGAGCTGGCAGCTCTCCAAGCACCAGCTTGCTTGGAGAGTCTCTGCAGCCCATCTTCCTTCCAGCAGCAGAACCCAACACTCAGAGCACCTCAAATGTCACCTTTCCCATGAACGATGTCTCCCTTTCCCACACACAGAAACTCAGATGTGTGATAGGAAAAGACAAACTGGTGCTTATCTTTTACTGCCTCAGCAAGTTTCTTTCCAAGCACTGAATTCCAGCTGTAACACCCAGCCATCAATAGCTGGGAAGTGCCAATCCAAATGACAGCCAGATCCTTCATAGGAAAAGAGAAGCAAACAAATGGCAGTGGTGCTACCTGAATTAATTTACTGAACTTCCAGTAACAGTACCCAATGAAGAACAGCAAGACTGGACTAGGACACACTCACAGGCACAGCACATACTGCCTCAAACTCTGCTCCCCAAGTTTTGCACCTGACGTGACATCCAGGGCCACATGGAACTCCATTACCCTGTCCTAGTCCACACACCCCTGTAAGGGAAGCTTGGAAGGACTGAGCTTTAATCTAGTTACTTGACAGTGGAAAACCCCAGAGACAAAACCAAGAATTAATTAGCACGGCAACCACTGCATGCACAGCCACACTGAGACACGAGGTGTGTCCCCAGGGATGAAGCAGAAAGGAACCTCCTGATTTCAGCAGTCACTGCAGTGGGGCAGAACACGGAAAGTGCTCCAGCAGCCAAGCTTCCAAAAGAGCCAATAACACATCAGGCACAGAACAAGACAGCCACGAGGTCACTGATGGCTATCAAGAACTGAAACATCACCTTCAGCCATCCCAAAAATCCCCTCAACGCTTTAGAACCTGTGGGACAGAAACACAATCCCTGTGCCTACTCTCAGCGCAGGACGGTGCAATCAGCACCAGGGTGAGTTTCCAGGGAAGGACACGAGGTTCTCTCGCTGCTCTTGAGCAGCCTGACATATCCTCTGGGAAAGGGCAAAGGTATTTAAGCAGAGATCAGCGCTCTTTCTCCCGTTATCTTCTTTTTCTGCTCCACGTGCCATGCTTCACATCCTCGTAAAGCCCTCTGTGCTAGGGAGTGCAGCAGCATTTGAGGAGAGCGACATCACTCCAGGCTGTGCCTCATGAGGAGCCTGTGGAAGGGGCAGCCAGGCCCACCCAGGCCTGTCCAGCCTTTTCCCTCTTCACTATGACAGACACGCTCACACACACCCCCAAAAGGGGACCCACTTGTGCCCACATCCACAGTGCAACACAGATTCCCTCAACAGCACTGAAAGGGTTATTTACCAAAGCACATTACAAAGATGTAAGCAAAGTATTTCTTATAAAGTTTTGGTTCATGCAGTCACATGGTGTCCTCCTATGTAGAAAAGGTACAGAAAGAAATGTGGTCAATAGGCAGCTGTCACACCCAGGACATTCCCACCTGGGAAGGGTTGAGCCTAGCCTGCTCACATGAGCTTGCCAAGCCCAACACCATAACAATGAGCTAAAAATAAAGATTCTGCTGCAGCAGAGCACAACTTTTCCTACAGTTATGTTGGGCCACTGTTGCATGTGAGCTGCGTAGCTGCAAGGGACAGCAGGCACCAAGCTCTCAGTTTCAGGTTCCCCACAAGCCAGCTGCAGGAGGCTAAACCTGACCTGTCAATGTGGTGCTGCAATTCAGCTCCGTTAGGAAGTTTCTATTCCCAGGAGGCACAGTAAATCATTCTGATGATACTTGGACAACCCAAGAAAAATAAGTTATGCATGCATGCTGCCTGCAAGAAGGGCATGGAGTGTCACAGGAGGACAACAGAAACAGAGGAGATGGTTTGTCAGGGAGAGCGGCCAGAAGGGAGACAGGCAAGCACAAGCTGGGAGAGCCCATCAGCCCTGCGACCGCCCTGCCCTCGCACCATGGAGCCTCGCCCTGTGCCTCTGCCACGGAACAAGATCCCCGTGTAAGGCCTCACCAGTGTGTGTGTCAGGACAGGAACCTGGGCCGTGGGCACAATTCCAGAGCGGGATTCGGCTCGGAATCCCAGGATGGGCTTTGCCCTCTCAGTGCCCAGGCACACGCTTGCTCTGGCCGAACTGCTGCCGACCAGCGCCCGAGCCGCTTGGGTTCCTTTCCTGCGTGTCGAGCCCCAGCCGCTCCGCCCCGCGCGCAGACTTGTGCCCAGCACCACCTCCCCTTGGGAATCCAACCCCCGTATTTTCAGGTTTCCCAGAGGACGCGGTTCAGCCCGGGCGGCCGGCGCTCAGCCGTGACCGTGAGTTGGCTGCGGCAGCTCCGCTCGGCGGCTCGGCCCGGCCGCCCCTGCCCGGGGCCCGACACCGGCCCGGGGGCGTGGCCAGCGCGGGCCGCAGCCAATGGGCGCCGCTGCCGGTGATGTAACGCTCCCCGCCACCTGCCATTGGCCGGCTTGGGCGCCCCGCAGGTCCCGCCCCGCCCCGCCCACCCGGCACCGCCCCGGTCCCGGTCCCGGTCCCGGGGCGCTCGGGAGGGCCTAAGGCCGCTCCCACCGGACCAGGAGCAAGCGGCCGGGACGTGCGGGGCCGGCACAGCCAGCGCAGGCCGTCCTGCCGCTCCAAGACCGTTCCGTGCCCGGGACCGGCGGCGGGGGCACCGTCCCGCCGAAATCTGCTTGTTTGGGTAAACAGGCACCGACACTCCTCGGCTCACAGGCAGCTCGCTCGCCACGGCTCACGGGCCCTCTCTGCACTGCCTGCACAGCCCCACCTCTGCTGCAGCGAGGTCATCACAAACAGTCGATGGCTAGCAAAATATAGTCTATTTTTTTAAAAAGTGAGGCCAGGCCACTGCATTCCCAAGTGCACATCCAAGCACGGTTCTCAGAGCAAAGCGGGAAAGAGTACCTGGGGAGCAGCAGAGCACAGGCAGCACAGTCACTCCGCCCATTCCTCTCCACATTATCACATCTCTTTGCTTCCAGGGTGCCACCTAACCCAGCATTCAGGAGATACTGCCATGATAAAGGATCAAGATTGCATCACCGAGGAGAGGTCAGCACTTCCCTTTTCCACCCCCTCCCTTCGAGGGGTATCAAGTAAGAGCCTGCCCATGTGCTGTGCTGACCAGAAAAACCGGTGCAGATGGAGTCATCACACCTCCCCAGGACAAGGGGCACTTCGCTCCGGGATGCTCAGAAAGTAAAGCTGTTATTCAAATAAATTTCATGCTGGGACAACAGCAGTGGGAGAATTTACTCTGGGGAGCAGATCAGTCCAAACGCTGAAGATGGCAAAGAGAGTCTGATGTCACGCGGTTCAGGGAACAAAAGCCTCTCCACAAGCTCAGGGCTCATCGAGCCACAAATTCACATGTGAAATCCTGAGATACACCAGGATTTCAGTGCAGAGTCACAGCAATGCGTGTTACTCAAGCCCTGTCAGAGAGCAGTTGGTGCAGCCCTCACTGGTGAGCAGCAGCCCCAAGCTCACCCAGATCACCCAACAATGTATTCCGTGTCCCTGACACCCATCCCTCAACCTGTGGGGTGGAGCAGAGCTCGGATCTCTATGGCAGCCTGAAGCCACAAGCCAGTCATTTAGCCACGCTGAAATTTCAAAGAATTTCTTGTGTCTGGGTCCTAATCTGTCTGCAGAGGGGGGAAGTCAAATCCAAAGAAAATACTTGAGCCTCTCAAATCTTACTTGACATGTAGGAGAGCACAGAAAAGCCTGGAAGGAAATTTCTCTTTCTGTGTCAAAACGATCAGTACCAGATAAAACACACTGAAAGGACGACACAAACAAACCAGCTTTGGTCTCCAACATGTGCCAGTTCGGCACAGAGCACAAGATAAAGCACTTCAGGTAAGGAATATATTGTGGAGGGCAGCACCAGAGCTTCACATTGACACCCTCCCCTTGTAACTAATCTGCACAGCCCCACCAGAAAAGGTGCATTCTGACCACACCATGCCAGGGCTTGGCTCATGTTAAACCAAACCATGACAGCTCTCAGCAAGCAAAGGTGAAGAACTGTGGGGAATCCCTGACCTTACTTTGACCTCCAAATTCACACCAGAACAAATGACTCTAACCACCACCAGCGTTTGCCGTGTCTGCAGCGAGGGACAAAGCAGACAAACGCCCGTGCTCAGCACTTGTGCCGCAGCGTTGTCTGTCTGTCAGCACCTGCCAGGGCTGCACAGCCTGCCCAGCCAGGGCAGGGGCACTGCGCCAGCACAGAGCAGCAACCAGTTTGTGCAGACAGACCCCAGTAAGAAAAACAGGACCCAGCAACGAGCAGAAAAAGGGAGAGGTCCCAAACATGATCTAATCTCCTTGTGCCTTCACAGCACACACTGCCAGCACAAGCACCGAGTAGTGGGGGCAAGTAGGACAGGGCAAGAAATGAGCCTGTGTGAGCTGACTGTGCTTTATCCTCACTGCAGAAGCCCAAGCAATCCAAAAGCAAGGTTCAAAAGCTGATAAGCCTCGGCAGCAGGTACTGTCCACGCTCCCCAGCAAGCACCAAGGACTATGCATTCACCATTCCCAGAAGCAAAGATCTACGAAATGCGAGCCACTCCCTGCTCCACAGCAGCAACAGCTGGCCGCGACACCGGCCTGCGGCAGGCGAAGGCAGCACCAGCTGCGCTCCAGCCGGGACGCTTCGGGCCCGAGGAACGGCGGCCCCTCGGCTGGCAAAGGGCCACCCACCTCCCTGCCTCTCGGGAGCGTGACGGACCTCCGGCCCGGGGCCCGACTGACACGGGGACAGGCTGCAGAAGGACCCAGCGGGGCGGGACAAGCGGCTGCCCGAGCCCCGCCCGGCCCGGTCCGATCCGCACTCCCGCCTCGGGAACCGGCCCCCGGCACTGACCTCCTCGCGCCGCTTCTGCCAGCGGCCGCACGGCGACTCTTCCAGGATCTCGGACTCGTCCTCGCTCTCTTCCTCCTCCTCCTCCTCCGGGGGCGCCGCGGAAGTCACCGGCGCAGACACCGAGGTCATCCCCGGGCCAGACGACGCGGGCTCCGGCTTGGGGTCCGAGCCGCTGCTCGGCACCTGCTTGGACTCGCCTTCCGACATGCTACGGTCGCACACCCTGCGGGAGAGGCGCGGCCCGTGAAACGCGGTGGGAGGCCAGGCCGGGCCCACCGGGCCGGACCGGGCCGGGCCGCGCCCGCCGGGCCTGTCAGCCGGGACCGCGCCCCGGGCCTACTGGCAGCGCCCGGCCGAGCCGGTGGTGGGCGCGGTGGGGGGCGAGGGGCGGGGGCCGCACACTTACCGGGCCTGCGGCACCTCCTGGCCCCGAGCGCGTCCCCGCCGCAACCGCCGCGCTGCGTAACGCGCCGGGAGGGGCGGGGCCTCCACGCAGCCAATCAGTGCCCGGAGCGCCGCGTCAGCGCCCGCCAATGGCCGGCGGGCGGGGCCCCGCGAGGAGTCGCAAGGCAGGGGGCGCTCTGCGGACCGGGCCGGGAAGGACCGTGAGGGGGCGGGGCCGACCCGTGTGGCAGCCAATGGGAGCGCGATAAGGAACAGCCAGCGCCGCTGATTGGTTGGTGTTCTCGGCAGAGCGCATATAACGCGCCAGGTGCGCGCGAGCTCCTCACTGGGGAAGGGACAGGTCTGGCACCGGTCCCCGTGAGGCCGCGCGGCTTCAGCCGGTATCGAGTCCCTTGTTCCCCTGAAGGAGCTACAAGGCAGCTTGAAGTCAGCGGCAAGCCGTGTAGGCCGTCCCGAGGCGGAGCGGGCCGCGGTGCCGCTCTGGCTGCCTCTCTATGGTCCGCGCTTCCGGCGACCGCGCTTCCGGCCGCGCGACTTCCGGTCGCCGCCCGCCGGTGCGAGGTCCTGCCGCCCCCGCGCTCCGCCCGCGCCCCCCGGTCCGGTCCGGGCCGGTCGCCGCCGACCGAGGCCGTCGCGGCCGCAATGGGCGCCTACTTATCGCAGCCCAACACGGTGAAGAGCTCCGGGGACGGCGCCGGGCTCGGGCCGCGCCCGCTGCACTTCGGGTTCAGCGCCATGCAGGGATGGCGCGTCTCCATGGAGGTGAGGGGCTGAGGGCACCGGGGCTGGCGGGGCGGCGGCATTCGCCCCCAGCCCTCCTCGGGGTCCTGCGCCGACAGGCCCCGACGGCGAGGGGGTCCAGGAACTGCCGACGGCGAGGGAGGGATTCTGCCTCTACTGGTGCCGCCCCAGCCTTCCCCGAATGCCCTACGGCAACCGCGTGTCCAGGCTCCCACGGGGAGAGACCCCCCGGTTCGCGGGGGCACGTGCGGCTGGAGAAATTCCCGCGAGCAATAAGGAATTCAGGGTAAAAAAGCTGAGGGAAGGAGCGTTTAGTGCTTGGGGCAAAGCGCGGAGTGAAAGCAAGGTGGAATTCCTGAGGGAAAATGTCTGGGTTTCTCTTCTGAAATGAAATGTGAGTGTCTTGCTGTGCTTCTTCCCTGTTTTTATCTATTTCTAGGAAGATTTGTAGGAGGAATTCTGCTGGTTGCTCTCAGTGTCCTGCACCCAGTCCCGGCTTTGCTGGGCTCGGTGTGGGCAGATGAGTTACCCCCAGGCCCACACCTGGTTGAGGATCCAGGCATGTGCCCACATTCCCCCGTGCAGGAGCTGCCCTGTGAAGCTGCTGTTTGCTGTAAGGGCAGAGTGGGGCTGCTGACCCTGCAGGGCTGTGGGCCTCACACCCTCTGGGAGTACCAGTAATGTGCTGGCTTGTTTTCCCTTCTGGGCAGCGAACACACAGCTGAATTCAGGAAGAATTAACCCTGGTTTGTGGAGCCCCCCAGGTCTCACCTCTCAGTGTCTGGTTCGTGGCTCTGTGGCTGCTGGGGGGGGTGTCCTGTTCAGGCTGTCAGGGGTTCGTGAGCCCGTTGTCAGACACTTCACCACTGCTGGAGTGGGGCAGCAGTACAGGTGACAAACCACTGACCAGGTGTTTCCTCCCTTCTGCATGTGAAACCTTGAGCTCTGGTTCTCGGGGTAGAAGGTGCAGAATTGGTTCTTGTGCTCTTGAGAGACACTCAGAGTAGGTGTGTGCTGAGCAGGCTGACAGTGTCCGAGCTGGTCCCTCCCAGTGACCCTGCAGGGGGCAACTGGTGGCACAGGGACATTCCTGGAGCACTGAGATGTAATCTCAGAGGTGATTAGTGCATGTGCAAGCGGCTGAACATGGGTACGGCTCTGGCATCCCTGTGCCTGGAGCTGCAGCGTGTTCAGGAGCCAGCCTGGGACGAGGTTCTGACCTCACTCACTCCAGGGCTGTCACGAGTACCTGTGCAGAGGCTGGACGAGGGCCTGGGCTGCAGTTGTGGGTTCTGCACTACCCAACATCCCTGGCTTATCCCTGCTGGCAGAGGCAGTGCTGAGGCCCTTAGAGTGGTTTAGCTGAGCTGTCCCAAAAAAGAGCAGATGGCAGGAGCTGAACACACACAGCTGAGCAGTCCTGTTTCATTCTCTTGCATTCCAGTGCTCTGTGCTCCACTCTCTGTCATGTCTTGGTTTGTGTTTTTTCCTTTTCTTCACATTTATTTACACTTTTGCTTTTCTACAAGGCTTGCAGAAAGTTATGAGCAAACGTTTGTGCACGAGACTCTGGTTCTGTGTGTCAGTGAAGGCAGCCAGAGTGTGCAGGTGGTAGGGCACAAGCATTTTGGGTGGCATAAACTGTGTAGAGGAGCTTTTTTTGCCTCTTAGGTTTTAGGAACTGCCAAGTGAGGTAGGTATACAGGGCTCTGAAGAAATACTCTAACTTAATCCGGAGAGGTTACTTTGGGATTAAGGAAGTGTTTGGGACAGATGAGGGACTCAAAGGATAACTTAGTTTTAACTCGTTTGCTCATTTCAGTCGGATTGGGTGTTTGATGTTTCAAACACACTGTTTTTCATCAGTACTGCAGTAACCACCAAGGTGGCTGGGGAGACCCAGAATCCCACCTGGCTGGACAGCAGAGAGCTGGCTTTGGGAACTTCTGTGAGCTCTTACTCGCCCTGAAGTGCACGAGGTCACGGTCACTCAGTCACTGCAGTGAGCTGCCCGGGGCTGGA
Source organism: Corapipo altera (assembly GCF_003945725.1). Lineage (NCBI taxonomy): Eukaryota > Metazoa > Chordata > Aves > Passeriformes > Pipridae > Corapipo > Corapipo altera. The sequence continues at coordinate 149,549 of NW_020885081.1, read as the reverse complement.
GGCTGGGCTGGAGGCTGGTAACTACCAGCACACATTGGTCTCAGCGCTCAATGGCATTGGCAATGCCAGGGCCTGGCTGTGCCCCACGTGCAGAGCCACCAGCAGCTGTGCTTGGAGTGGGGCAGATGGGCAGGGCCGAGCTCCTGTGCCAAACACGGGGTTCGCTCGGGGCCGGGGCTGCTGCAGGGGGGGTCAGTGAGGGGACAGGGCAGGCTGTAAGGGGGGTCAGTGAGGGGACACGGCAGGGCAGGCTGCAGGGAGGGCTCAGCAAGGGCAGCACAGACCATTTTTGGTGCCAGTGCTGGGTTTCCTACCCAGCAGCATTTGCATTTCTTTAATTACACCACTGTTTGGTCACCTGGGACTCATCCCAGTTACTGTGCTGTGGGTTTGCTGTCTCACTGGCTTCTGTGGATGCTCAGAAAAGTGAGTATGAAAATGCTGGTTCTTGGTTTATCCTTGTTTTCTTTTGTGCTCTCTCCAGTGAGCTCTGGGGAAATTTCCTGCATTACCATTCAGAGTAATTTTTTCATTTTGAACTCAGATTGTCACTTGCCTGTTCAGACACTTTTCATCCCGGTGCCAGCAATCCACTGCACGGAATGCTGCATGAGCCCAGACCCTCTGTGTTCCCATTTCCCTGATCAGGGAATAGAGTTCTCTTTTTACAAGACTGTGGGACTCATGAGGGCGAGGAGCCCTTATCCAAGGAGTCCTTTGTGAAAAACGAGAGGAGTTCAGTGGTTGCTGGGCTGTGATTGAGTGTAGCTCAGCATGTGTGTAACTTTTGAGATATGGAGGGCAGTAAGGACACATTCAGAGATTTAAGCCAGATGTTAGAGTGAGCAGTGTTTTGGGGCAGCTGTAGCACATTTAAGGTGATGAACCATGGCAAAAATCACATTGCTGAACATATCACAGGATGGTTCCTGAACACGAGGGTGTGGGGTGCAGTGAGGTGGTGGGTGAGGGTTGGACTTGAAGGAATGCCATGAGATGAGCTGGGCAAGGGGAAGGCTTAGGAGGAAGGTTCAGCCCATCTGTCTGTTCCAGGCTCTGCATTGAAATAGCCAAGGTGGGATTGCTTACCTGTAGGTGAAGAGGTCAAGCACCTCTTCTGACTGTAAAATCGGGGTGCTGCCTCCCTCAAAGCCAGCTGTTCCAGAGAGACCTTGTGGAGAGAAGAGCTAAGCAATGTGTGTGGCTCATGTGTGGTTGACCTTTTGTGCTGGAGCGTGTCCAGAGATGGTGACGGAGCTGGGGAAGGGTCTGGAGCACAAGCCTGATGAGGAGCTCCTGGGGGGGCTCAGCCTGGAGAAAAGGAGGCTCAGGGGGGACCTTCTCGCTCTCTGCAACTCCCTGACAGGAGGGGGGAACCGGGGGTTGTTGGGCTCTGCTCCCAGGAAACAAGGGATGGGATGAGAGGGAACGGCCTCAAGCTGTGCCAAGGGAGGCTCAGGTTGGATATTGGGAACAATTTCTTCATGGAAAGGTTTGTCTGCCTCTGGCACTGGCTGCCCAGGGCAGTGGTGGAGTCTCCATTCCTGGAGGGATTTAAAAGCCATGTGGATGTGGCACCTGGGGACATGTGACAGCACTGTGGCCTTGGCAGTGCTGGGGGAATGTTGGACTCAGTGGTCTCAGAGGGCTTTTCCAACCCAAACAAATCTGTGGTTCTATGGTTTTCTGTGGGTCTAATGCAATCCTTGTCATTCCAGACCTTTGCTCTCTCTTTCAGGATGCCCACAACTGCATTCCCGAGCTGGACAGTGAAACAGCCATGTTCTCCGTCTACGATGGACATGGAGGTAACTGTGCCCGCTGTGCTCTCTCCTCTCCTTCAGTGTGACCCCTCAGGGCTGTCCGTGCCTGCTGGGGCATCCATCCATCTCTAGGAATCCTGCTCCTTCCTGGGAAGCATTTTCCTTGATAGGGATCATCGGTGGAGGTTCTGAATGTTTCTTAGGGGTCCTAGAAGGAAGGTCAGGGGCTGATCTGAAATTGAAATCAGATTTGCACTCTATCCTCTATGACTTTGACTGTTTTCATGGTGGATAAGCTGAACAGGAGAGTCACAGAAGGAAAGGTGGTAAGAAAAACCACCTGAGATGGGATCAGAGGTCTGAATGTAGGTAGTGTGTTCTGATGGTTGTCACAGGAAAAAGGGAAATCAGAACAGGAAGATCCATTCCCTGCTGTGCCTGCCCAGCTCCCACTCCCCAGGTAAGGGTTCCCTGAGCTGGAAGTTGCAGCCATTCCATCCTGCAGACATGTTGGAGCCTTCTCGATGAACTGTCTCTTCATGAATTTGTTTAATTGCATTTTAAACAGGTTTCTATGTGTGGTGATTGTTTGCATTGTGCATTTTGTATAGAATTATTTGAAAAAGATGTGATTAAATCTGCTGCCTGATAATTTCACTGCAATATCTCTGACACGTATGAGGAATGAGTGAGTAATCACTCTGTAAGCACTTTTCACTTTTACTGTTTTGGACTTCAGGTCCTTTCTTTCAGTCAGAGAAGCCCTGGGCTTGTCTCTGCTCATACAGCTGAATATTGCTATTAAATATTGGTACTAATATTACGGAATTCCTTCTGCCAATATCACATAAAAGCACAAGATCCTGTTGTTAAATCTTACAAATTATTTTAGTTTTGATCATCCTTAGTGATCCATCGCGTTTTAATAAACTCTTTTCCTGATAATTTATGTAGATGTTGGTCAACATATCTTCAAGGAGTTCTCCCAGTGGCCCTCCTCCGTTCTGAAAACTACTGCTGTCCAACCTCACTGCTTTTCCCATGGCAGCAGTATGGGAAACATTTGATGATTTATTTGAAAGCCTTTTGAAAATCTGTATGGAGCAGATGAACTAAACTGCCCGTTTTCTCCTGCTCATTTGCTCTGAAACACACTGGCCAGTTAGTGACCATCCCTGCTCTGTGTGTTTCCCTGAGTATTTAAAAGCCATGTGTATTACAATTTGTCCTGTTTGCTGTGTTCCCGTGCCAGCTCTGCTGCTCTGGAGTGTTGTGAGCCCAGTTCCCCTACTCTGGGGCACTTCAATGTATTTTTGGTGTGGTCTGTCTGCTTCTCGTTTCTCTGATACGAAGCAGATTTCAGTGGAAGGTTACACAGTGTTGTTCATTATTTCCACTTGCCTTTAGACCTGAGATATCCTAAATTGCCAATTCGCAAATTACAGCTTAAGACCTTTTTTTGCAATAGTGTGTACTAAAAAGCTCAGCCTGAGTAGGCTGCTGGCGAGTAGCTCTTCCAAAGATGCTGTCTCAGCTGTAGAATGTATTTAATGCTCTTAAATTATTTTCCTCCTGAACTTTGCCTTAGAGTGTGCAGAGATTTGAGTGGAGCAGTCACTGATATCCTGGAGAGTATCTTTGAGAACATGGGGATGATGGGTTGGTGCTGAGAGGTAGAGTGACTAGGAAACAGGATGTGGGGATTCAGCAGCTACTCACCTCAGTGCAGCAACTCAGAAACTGTGTATGTCAGTCAAAAGTAAAGATAAGGAGCATCTACCATAAACAGGTCAAGAATGAATAGTATCAAACCATCTGTTCTCCTCTGAGCTCAGTATGTTGTTTTTTCAGCTGCCAAGAAGGTCTATTCCACGTGTGGGGTTTTAGAGAGACTGTGGACACTCGTGACATTCCTGTTAGTGCAGGACATGAAGTGGTGTGTTTGGGGATTTTAAATACAACAGGGAACATTCAAGACAGACATTGGGGAAAGGCATGGAATGGCAAAGCACAGGCATGGCTTTCTAACTCATATTTTAGGTTTCTAGTGGTTGAATCTCTACAGCTCTTCCTGGACAAACCTTATCAGGAAAGATATGGATATAGTTGAACCTGACTCTGAAGAACAGCTTTTGCCCATCTCTACTATTGTATGAGTTTATTGATGCATTAGTTATTTAGTTTGAAAATATTTCTCAGGTCTCTCCCATGTAAGAGTTAGGTATTTTTGGTGGGAACCTTGCTAAGCTTTATTAGCTGCCAGTGCAAAAACTGAATTTAGTTCTCTTATATACCTTGCTTATCTCTCAGCATGAAACTCTCCAGTAAGCTTCCTGCTTCGAATGGGTTGGGAAAAGTTTTTATTATTGTGTTATTTGAAAAAAGGGTGGGTTTGAGGGGTTTTTTCCTATTAACTTTTTCCATTTCACTCATCAATTTTTCTCTTACATTTCTCCACTGTGGACAAGACTTCTAGTGTTTGAAAGATGCTGCTGGGTTGGTTTTTTGCCTTCCTCTGCTTCCTTTTTGTGTGCCCTGGCCTCTCTTCCCCCAGATCCTGGAGAATGATATTTGGGCACTCTGCCCCTTCAGTGGGGTTTCTGATCATTCTCTGTCACTATCTCCTTGTGCTTTAGCCTTTTAGCTCTTCCTTTTAATAACTGTCTTCATTGACACTTATCTTTGCATTGCTTGTCTGTCTCGGGCTTTATTTCTCTCTCTTTGCTATTTTCCATTTTGCTATTTTTTAAAATAATTATTGCTATTATTACTGTTTTAACGTCCTCTGAACTCAAGGGTTTCCTCCCTTTTGCCCTTCCAATCCTCTCTGCCGTACCACAAGGAGAGGTGGGCGGGCAAGCGGCCGGGCAGTGCTTAGTTGCCATCTGGGGTTAAACCATGAGAGTCCTTTCTTGGCACCCACTGTGGGTCTGGAAGGGTTGGAGCTAATAACGGATTGAGCAGAGCATGTTAGAGGGGATTTATAGCTGTTAGCAGCTGCAGGTCACCACAGTGGTTCAGCTGTTCCCGCTATCAGTTTACCTGACCCACGCTGTGATCTTTTTTGTGCTGTACCTGCTAAAGGCTGGTGTTGGCTCCTGCCTGTCGCTGGGCTCTGCAGTGATTAGTGGTGTTTGCCTGGGAGATCTGTTATTCAAACACCAACCTTGGGCCTAATCTGGCATTTGGGCTCTGCACTGAGGCCATCGCTGTCCTTCAGGTCCCGTCTCATGGAGACAATGAACAATTATTTACCTTCCTCCAAAAGGTTTTTGTGGAGGAAACACAGAATGGCCAGGGCCTCACCACCCTCACAGGCGAGACTTTCTTCCTAATATCCCATTTAGCCCTCCCCTCTGTCAGTGTGAAGCCATTCACCCTTGTCCTGTCGCTCCAGGCCCTTGTCATAGGTCCTTTCCAGTGTTCCCAGGTCAAACCCAGTCTCTGTTCCCTGGGTCTGTACCATGGAATGCTTTGCAGCGCTGTGTAGCAGCAGCCGTTTGCTGTTTCTGTTCTCTGTCAATGGCCACTTGATCCCTTTTCCACAGGCACATTGGAAAAGTCCCTTGTCTGCTGTTTCTTTCTTTCTCTCAAATCTCCCCACGTCTCCCGTTCCCGCTGTGTTCCCTCTGCCTCTCCCTTTGCTGAGCTGATGGCTGCTGCTGCTTTGCCCTCAACTCCCCTGCTCCCCGTTCCTTCACAGAGCCTTGCTCCTGCCTGCATAACTTCTCATCGTGCCCAGCTGCCTGCACAGCCTCTGTTGGGCTGGGAGAAGAGCAGGGAGTTGGGATATGCAGCGGCTGGTCCATCCTGTGAAAAACCATCTGTGTGAAAACTGTCCTGTAGCCCAAAGGAAAGGAGCACACATGGCTCTGGCTGTACCCATGTCCCCAGGGAAGCCCCAGGTGCAGGGAGGCTCTGGGGTGCTGTGTCCAGCTACCCACACTCCTGCTTCTTTGCCTTGTGACAGGGAACGGCTGGTCCAGCACAGCCTCAAGGATGCCCCTGGACCCTGTGGTGGGACCTGCAGCCTGCCCTGCTCCCCTCCCTCCTGTGCTGTCATTTCATTCGTTTCTCAGTTTCTAGCTCTTAACTTTTGTTTCTCGTGAATGTGAGCCAGGTTCCTGTGTCCTACATCGTTCTTTGCCTCATATAAAAACCTCAATGACTAGTCTGATCTCTTACACTACTCTTTCTGGTCCCCGTTTAAGATAAAATAGAGAAATTCATGATCTCTCACTGTTTACTCTTTCTCCTCTCTTAATAGCACCTCCATGATCACAACAAATGCCTCCATGCCCTGTTCTGTATGTGACACCATTAATTACTGAGCTGTAGAGGGAATTCTGGCTTCTCAGCTACTCTAGGGTGGGCACTTGGCTTGAGTTGTTCCTCAGTCCCAGTTTATCCCTTGTGCTCTTGGCATGGTGCTCCTGCCAGCTACTGTTTGTTGTGCCGTGAACACACACACCCCCCTTCCTGTACCAGGGTGGCTGCCCCACCTCCTGAAAACCATCATCTCAAGCTGTGGGATCCCATTGCTGTTGGTGTGGAACACACACTAGTGCACAGAGCACTTTTTATATGCTCGTTATCTGATAACACTCTGAGAGAGCCTACATTGATCAAAAGCTTCCTTTTTCTTCTGCTTGCACTGACATGTGAATATAGAGGTGTCCAGGTAGCCTGGGCCTAAAGAGTCAAGTCTGAATATCACATTGGGCCTAAGCTCGCTCTTGGTCAGCTCACAGCATTGACCACACCTGGAGCTCACCCATGCCAGGGCCATCAGCATATCCTGCTGCTCTGGGGTGCTGCCCCTGGGAAGGTGTGAGTGGGACCCCCAGAGAAAACTGCTGTGTCACCCTTCTGTGGCTGGGGCAGCTCTGGTTTGTGTCCTGGGATTTGCTTCCAGAGTTCAGTTGCTCAAGAGCATGCTGTGGGAGGATCAGCCTCTTTAAATGGTTTCTGCTCTTTTTCAGGAGAAGAAGTTGCCCTGTACTGCGCCAAGTACCTCCCTGAGATCATCAAAGATCAGAAGGCCTACAAGGAAGGCAAATTGCAAAAGGTAAGGAGCCAATTCTGCCCTGGAATGAGTGAGCACCAACGTGGGGAAAGCCCTTGTGTCAGTACCCAATGCCCTGTGCAGGGAGGCAATGGAGGCTCCATCCTTGGAGCTGTTCAGAATATGTCTGAATATGGTCCTGGGCAATCAGCTGGAGCAGGGGGTTGGATCAGGAGAATCCCAGAGGTCCCTGCCAGCTGCAGCCATGCTGTGATTCTGTGTGGTGTGCATGCTGGAAGAGACAGGATTACACAGCATGGCAGTGCTTCTGTAGGGAAGTGGAGGCTGCCCACTCACGTCTGTTCACATGCAGGCCCTGGAAGATGCGTTCTTGGCCATTGATGCCAAGCTCACCACCGAGGAGGTGATTAAGGAGCTCTCCCAAATGGCCGGGCGGCCCCAGGATGATGAAGATGAGAAAGAGAAAGTTGCTGATGAAGATGATGGTAAGTAAGTCAGCTGCCACCAAGCATGCAAGGCTGCAGCTGCAGGACAAGGACCAAGAGCAGCAGGGCCAGGTCTCCTTTGGCACAAGGTTTTCTGTCCCAGTTTCTCGGTTAAGTTTTGGCTGAGCTGAGCTGCCACACCTCAGCACTATCCATGGCTTTGGACTGGTGCTGGGGGAGTACAGATCCATTTGGGAGCTTAATGCTATGGGTAACAAACCAGCTTGTCACCATTTTCCATAGGCCTTCCTCCACAGGGTGCAGGGTTGCAGGATGTGTCAGGAACTCTGAGCTGGGAAGTGGGCTGAGTTGTGGAAGGGAAATAATGTTGTGTGCAGCACTCTGCTCTCCCAGGCTGGTGGCAGCAGGTAGGACTGAAGTAGATTCTAGTCTCTTCACAAAAAAGCAAGTGTTCCACCAGCAAGTGATTGCCAGTCCCCAGAGCCAGACAGGAGGTGGTTCCTGGGGTGGAATTCTGTGCTGTTCTTGCTGAGTACCTTGTGACCAGTCTTGAGGCAGATGTAAGGCAGTACCGTCACCATGAACACTGTGTTGGTCTGGAAACACTGAGTTAGTTTGTTGAACGTCATTCTCCAGCTGACAGGGATGAAGTAGGTGGTTGGTTGGTTGGTTGGGTTTTCTTTCTTTTTGTCCTGTGTTTTCAGGAGCATTTGGGATGTGGGTATGTGTTTTCCTTTTGGGATTAAATAGCAAAGCAACTGTAACTGTAACTAAGGGGATGTCAGGAGGGAAGTGGTGGTCATTGGCTTATGGTTTAGGGAAGGTCATCCCATTTTCTGCCTAGTCCCACGCGGGAGATGCTGTGGTCACTGCCCAAAGCTATGCTCCCACCTGTTGCACCTGTCCAGGTGACAGCTGGTGGGGATCCCTGCAGTGTTCAGGCCCATGGAGCAACTACTCTCTTCTTGTCCTGCAGCATTACTGACCAAACCCGCTCATGGAAGCGGCGAGTCTGCTTGCCCGCAGCTCCCCAGGAGCCTGTGCTCAGGAAAGCAAGGCTCTACCCCCAGCCATGCAGCTGATGTGAAGGCTCTGTGCTGCTGTCAGTCAGCCAGGGAGCACCGGGGCTGGGCCACTGGGGGGACTGTCGGGCTGTGCCGTGGTCAGAGCTGTGGCCCTGCCATTTCCATCCTGCTCACCTGCAGCACCTGGGATGACATGGGCCTGGCTGTGTGCTCACAGTGAGCCTGGGGAGCACTGCTGGAACTCTGCAGCAGCAGCCTTAGCCAGGGCAGCTCATCACTGGACCCAGCGTGGTGGGTATCCTGCTCTCTGAGCCTCTCTGTCCTCACCTCCTCTCCTATCCATTTGCAGTGGATAATGAGGAAGCTGCTCTTCTGCACGAAGAAGCCACAATGACCATTGAGGAGCTTCTCACACGTTATGGACAAAACTGCACCAAGAACCTCAAAGCCAAGTCCGTAGCTGCAGCTGGGGATAACACTGCGGAGGGGACAGGCAAGCAGCATGATGGGGAGTCAAATATGAATGGAGAGGCTGACCCAGGGGAGCTTCCTGACCACAAGGAGAGGAAGAACGGGAAGCCAGATGAAGAAATCACGGGTATTTCCTCCACCTCAGACAAAGCCAGCGCTGGAGGCAACAGCCCTGCTCTGCAGAAGCCTGAACTAGGCAAAGGTGACGAGGCCGTCACCTCTTCTACTGGGGAGGCCGGGCCCTCCTGCTCCTCCACGGGAAAGCCCCAGCGCACAACCAAATCCAAATTTTTTGAGGACAGTGAGGATGAGTCAGATGAGGTTGAGGAAGAGGAGGAAGACAGTGAGGTAGGAAACAGCACTGGGACAGAGTGGCCTTCTGGCTGGGCAGAATGCATTGCTTATGGTGGTACTTGAGAAGAGCCCCTGGCTCATCCTAGGTGTGTCCTAGGAGCAGGTGTTTCAGACTGATCCTTTGAGGCCATCCCATGGGAATATTTGGGATTGTTGAGCTAACCCTGAAGGACACACACTCTCATCCTGCAGCAGCCATAGCCAACAGCCCTGGGTCCTGCTGCATGCACCATCCCTTCATCCACTGCTGTAGTGACACCAGCTGCTCTGGTTGTAGCCATCAGGTGTGGGGGACATGTGCCAGGTCACCTCACACCTCTGGGGGAACTGACCATCAGTCCCCAGGATGGAGGGACCAGCAGGGGAGAGGGCACTGAGTGTCCTGTGTGAGTCCTGTGGTATCACTCCTTTCTTGTAGGAGTGCAGTGAGGATGAGGATGGTTACAGCAGCGAAGAAGCAGAGAATGAAGATGATGAAGATGACACTGAAGAATTAGAGGAGGATGAGGATGAAGAGGAGGAAATGTTGTTACCAGGCATGGAGGGGAAAGAGGAGGTACACCCTGTTCTTGTGTTCTGCAGCGCAGTGTGGAGCCAGGGGCACTTGGGAGACTCAGTAAGGGGTTGTTCCTGCTCAGGTGGGGATAGAACACCCCATGTGCTCTCCTGGGGGTGAGAGAGCTGCCAACAGCCTGGGTTTATGCAAAGGCTGAGGAATGGGCCTGGATCTGGGCAGAAGGCTGAGGTAGACAAGGCTGATCCTGCTTCTGGGTGTGGGGTATGTGGAAATGCTGTGGGGCTGGTGTGGAGGGAGAGCATGGGGCAGGAACAGACGGGCTCCACTGGCACTGCTGCTCCAGGGCACAGCATCGCTCCTCGCCAGGTCAGGGCTGCGGCTCCTCAGCCCATACAGTGCAGGCAGGTGGGCCAGGAACCCAGAGGTCATGTAAAGGGGACATGGCTTCCAAGGTGGCAATTTCTCCCTTTGGGGAGATAGCTTGGCTTGCAGTGACAATCTGCTTGAGCTGGGCTGGGGCTGGAATCAGCATGTTAGAGCAGGGGATATGGCAGGACATGTGGAACACCAGGCAATCCTGACCCACTGAGCTTCATGAGGCTGAAATGGAGTTGTTACCTGATCCTGACCCTCAGTGAACGCCCTCCTGGTGTTTCACACTCCCTTGGGCTTTCTCCATCACTCTGTGTGTGCTCATGGGGTGAGATGCAGCACCCTAGGGTCTGGGACACAGCTGAGGCTGGCTCCCTTAGTGACCCGACGTGGAGCCATAGAGAAAGGAATCTCACCAAGATCCCGTGTCTCTTGCAGCCCGGCTCGGACAGCGGGACCACCGCTGTCGTGGCGCTGATCCGGGGCAAGCAGCTGATCGTGGCCAACGCCGGGGACTCGCGCTGCGTCGTGTCGGAGGGCGGCAAGGCCGTCGACATGTCGTACGACCACAAGCCAGAGGACGAGGTGGAGCTGGCCAGGATAAAGAACGCTGGCGGCAAGGTCACCATGGACGGGAGGGTGAACGGCGGCCTCAACCTCTCCAGGGCCATCGGTGAGCAGGAGGGGGGATGCTGGCAGGCCTGGCCTCAGACAGCCGTGCTGCCAGCACTGCCACACACTGAGGTTATGGAACAGTTTTTAACCAGATGAGTAGGGCCTGTTCTTTATTTGATGGGAGATTTCAGTCTAATTGGAGAAAATGGCCACGAAGCAGTTGGACACCAGTGGAAAGCAGCACCTAGCACCTCCCAGGCTGTTGTGCCAGTAGCTGGGTTATCAAAGACCAGCTCATGTAAACTGTCCCAAAACCAGACTGCTGCCTTTGGAAACAGGGCTTTTCCTGCTCTCTGTCTGTTGAGGGACCTTGGTGTGTTGCTTCCTGGGGACCTGGCTTCATGGCAGTTTGAACCCACTTGGTCATCTGTACTTCTGCAGAAGGACCCAAACCATTGAAATCATTATCCTAGGGTAAAGAGATAAAAACATCTTTAGGATAGAGACAAGGAGTTTATCTAGGGAGACACTGGCATTCCCACCTGCTATTTTGTGGTGGCCCTGGAAGTCCCTTTGTAGGCTCTAATTCCTGATAAACTGCTAGCTGGAGCTGAGGATCAGTTTTCTCAAGTGAGCTTTGAATCACAGAATGAACCCTGGAATGGTTTGGATGGGATGGAACTTAAAGATCATCTTGTTCCAATCCCCCCTGCCATGGGCAGTGACACCTTGCACTAGACTGGGTTGCTCCAAGCACCATCCAGCCTGGCCCAGAACACTTCCAGGGCTGGGGCAGCCACAGCCTCTCCAGAGGTGACAGGTGCTGTGTGCTGTTGGCCTGGTGTTGCCCCAGGAGGTGGGGAAGCAGCACTCAATTTGGGGTGAAGAGAGGCTGAGCTGGCCAAGGCCCCTCTTCCTTGGGCTAGCCAGAGCTGACACCTGGAACCTGCAGTGGTTCCTTTGCCTCAGGGCCCACAGCCTGATCCCAGGCTGTGGGAGCACTGGCTGGATCCCACTGGGGCCTTGTTGTGGGGCAGTGCTGCTCCCTGTGCAGGGCAGGCAGCACTGCCCGTGCCCAGACATCCTCCTCCCCACCACAGGGGATCACTTCTACAAGCGGAACAAGAACCTCCCTCCAGAAGAGCAGATGATCTCTGCCTTGCCTGACATCAAAGTGCTGACAATAAATGATGACCACGACTTCATGGTCATTGCCTGTGATGGAATCTGGTGAGTGGTGAGGGAGCTGTTGTGCCTCTGGGGTATCGCTTCTCTGGCCTTTCTCTGGAGCTGGGCCTGGCGAAGGCCTGTTGGACACTGGCATGTGTGCTCCCTTTGCCTGCTCTTCTGACCTCTCTGCTCTGCAGGAATGTGATGAGCAGCCAGGAAGTGGTGGATTTCATCCAGTCCAAGATCACTCAAAAGGATGAGAACGGAGTCCTGCGGCCGCTCTCCTCCATCGTAGAAGAGGTAAAATCCGGAGCTCTGCTGTTCCTGCAGCAGCACAGCATTTCTGTGTCCCAGCTCAGGACCTGGCTCTGCCCCCCTGCTCCTTCACATGGGCTCATTCAGCACTCAGGGGGTCTGCAGCTCATGGGCTGCAATGGGCAGGATCAGAAACACCTCTGCAATGAGACCCAGTTCCCTGGGCACCCAGGCCTGTGTCTGACCTCGGGGGTGCTGTCCAGCCGAAGGAGTTGCTGCCCACATTCAGAAACCTGGGGCTGCTGAGGCCATTTCTGTCCCTTCTCTGGTGGGAACAGCATTTAACTCATCCCACACGGCCCTGGCCTGGCAGCACCTGAGCCACTGTCAGGTGTTGGAATGGGCCCAGTGCCTCGGAGTGGTCCCAGTGTGTGTCTGCTCTCTGCTGACTTGCTCTTTCCCTCCCCAGCTGCTGGATCAGTGCTTGGCTCCAGACACCTCAGGAGACGGCACCGGCTGCGATAACATGACCTGCATCATCATCAGCTTCAAACCCCGTAACACACACCCACCTGCTGAGAGCGGGAAGCGGAAACTGGGGGAGGTGGCGGCACCAGTGGAGGAGAACGGCGGGGACAGCACCAAGAAGGCCAAGCTGGAGTAGCGGGGCCTGCCCAGGGACTGGGCTGTGCTCACCAGACTCTCATTTCTTACCCATGCTGAACTCAAGACTCCAAGTCTTGTCCTTTTTTTAGCCTTAGTAGAGGCCTTGTTTGTCCGTGTCCTGGGTGGGGGGTGGGGGGCGGGTCTGGTTAGCGAGGGCATGTCGCACTGTTCATCCGTAACCATTCCAAAGAGGGAGCGAGGACGGAGCTGCGCCCGGGAGCGCCACAGCGCAGAGCCCGTGGTGAGGAGGAGGAGGAGGATGTCCCCCCATTGTCTCCATGTGGTTGTTGCCATTTCTGTGCCTGTGAATTTCTGTTCGGAGGGAAGAACTTTTTCACTGTTGAGGTTTTTTTAATCTGCACCCGATTATTTAAGGCCCTTTTTGTTTTTATTTGTGAAACAATCTGGCGGTGGTGCTGAGGCCACGCCGTGTTCGGTTGTACACTTTCAATCAATACTTTTTTCAAACTAAAAGACTGGAAAACACAGCTATGCTCCTGGTCCTTGGTTCTTTCCTGGAAGGGGACATGAGGAAGGTGGGGTGGGAAGGACATTTGTCCCTGGGGTCTTGGAGCACTGCAGGGCTTTGGCCTGTGGCTCCCGGTTCCCCCAGAATGGCTCTGCTGAGGATTCTCAGAGCAGATACGAGTCTCTGGAGACAGTCTGTGTCTGCTGAAGGAATGGAGGCACCAGTCACTCTGCTGAGCTCACCTGCTCTCAGCAGGCAGCGCCCATCGAGCTGCACCTTCTGACAAGGTGCAGCAAGGGGCACCTCCCTGATGCACAGCTTGTACAAGGTGTGTCGATACCTGTGGCTGCTCCTGCAGGAGTGAAGTCCCTGGGCTGTAAAACACTGATGGAAAGGTGGGCTCTCCCTGTGCAGCAGAAAGAGCCACAGACTCGGCAAACTGCTGGAAAAGAAGAGCATCTGTGGTAAGCTGTTATTTCTTCTTTTCTTTTTTCTTTTACATGCAACTGGCCCCTTGCTGTCTGTTTCCTACACTTGCTCTTCCCCCCAGTCCCTCCTTCCCGCACAGCCCAGAGCAGTCCCACCTGCCCTGGGATCCCACAGGGAGCCACAAGCCCTGTGGGCAGCAGCCTGTTGCTGCTGGGGAGTCTCCCACTGCCCCGCTGGTCCTCAGGGGCTCTGACCATCCTAAGGGCCCTCCCTGCACAGCTCCTGAGATCCTATGCTCCTCCATGTGAGCTGCCATGACAGAATCTGCCAGGCAGTCGTAGCAGAACTCTAGCGTCTGTTCCCTGAGCAGCTGCAGCAGGTTAATGCAAACACCTGCAGCTCTAGGGGCCTTTCATGTGGCACAGGACCCACCACAGGGGGCAAGATTAGATGGGATGTTGGGAAGAAATTGTTCCCTGTGAGGATGGTGAGGCCATTGGCAGTTTGCCCAGAGAAGCTGTGGCTGCCCCATCCCTGGAAGTGTCCACGGCCAGGTTGGACAGGGCTTGGAGCAACCTGGGATAGTGGAAGGTGTCACTGCCCATGGCAGGAGGGCAGAGATGAGTTTTAAGGTCCCTTCCAACCCAAACCCTTCTGTCATTCTGTGACTGCCCAACTTTGAGCAGTAAAATGTCCAGAAGCAGCTTTTTCTCCCCAGGATGCTGCAGTGGAGTCAGAGTAGCCAGAGGCAGGACCCCACTGCCTGAGACTGTGCACCCCATGTGGCCCAGGGTCCCCACCCACAGCCTGTGGCATTACCCCACTGTGCCACAGGAGACAGATGGACTCTTGGAAAGCAGCTTTATTTCCCAGTGGTGCCTCTGGGGACGGGGTGGTTGGGGCTGGCGCAGCAGTGCAGGATGTGGTCCACATCCACCCAGGACCCAGCTCTTGGGGCTGGGAGTGCCCACAGAGGAGCACTGGCTCTGCCACAGGAGGGCATCGGGCTTGTGTGTGGATCGAGGCTCTTCCCCTCAGCCCTCTCACTCCACAGGGACACCCACAGAACTACCCCTGTCACTGGTGGCTCCCAGGGAGTCCCCAGAGAGACTCTGCCCAGACAGGGCGCTGCTCAGGCTCTGCTGCCGGGCAGGATGCGGCACCGCTTCGACCGACACCTCCACCTCGATGGTGACGCCTTCCCTGTGGACAGACACCAGCCTGAGGGCAGCAGCCTGGAGGGGGACATCACCTGTCCCTGTGCAGCACGGTGGGCGCGAGGGCGGCTGTTCCCAAGGGATGTGTCAGCCCCCAGCACGGCCACCCTGCTCACCTGTCGGAGGTGTCCTGGCCCTCGCTCAGCATGCTCCCTGCCAGTGCCACCGTGCTGGCCGACTGGCTGTCCCATGCCAGCCCGGGGCGCTGGCTGCGGCTGCTGCTGGGGAGGGAGGCTGTGGGGTCTGGGGCTCCGTCCTCACCTGGCCTGGGGCTGGGGTTTGGGCTGGGCAGCACCGACCACAGCTCATTCACTGCAGGAGGGAGACAGCGATGAGCACCCTGTTCCCAAGGACTGCTCCCTGCCAGAGCAGGGAGGGCACAGGCCAGGGCCAGGCATGGGACTCACACTTGGCCAGGTTCTCCAGCTCTACCACACCAATGTCTCCAGGTGTGCGGCCACCCCCACAGCCCCAGCGGCTCCGGCACAGCGACAGCACCACGGTCCCGTACACGTAGGTGAGCATCAGGGGCACACCAACACCTGTGGGTGGACAGGTAGTCACTGCCCCAGTGCCCCTGGTCCCAGACATCCCCTGAGGCCACTCCCCAGCCCCACTGCCCAGCACAGGGCAGTGCCCTCAGCCCCAGCCTGCACTCACCCACGGTGATGGCTGTTATGATGGGGGACACAAAGAGAGAGAGAAGGACGCTGCTGGTGACAGAGAGGCACTGCTGGCAGCCTGACAGGCTGCTCCGCCGGCTCTGGCCCAGCACCTGCAGGAGAAGACAGGTGAAGGGCTCTACAAAGACCTCACGGCCTCTTCCCAGCCTGGCAGAGCTCCAGTCACAACCACAGCCACCTGGACACTCCCTCTCCTCAGGGACAGGCAGCCATGAGTGCCCTGCCACCACAGCTCAGGTGTCCTTGCAAACCCCCCCCAGGCCCCCAGACCTCTTTTCCATTTCACCCACCCCAAACCCCACTCCCCAGGCTGAGCACACCCACACTGGGTGATGAGAGGAAGCGGAGGGTCCTGGCAAGGAGGGGTTGTGGCCAGTCAGGGGTGGCACAGGGACATGCTGAGGGGGGTCAGGGGTGGCACAGGGATGTGCTGTGGGCAGTCAGGGGTAGCACAGGGACATACTGAGGGCAGTCAGAGATGTGCTATGGGCAGCGGGGAGCACTGCAGGTCTGTCCTGGCCAGGGGCCATGGGCTGCAAGGCTCAGCAGGGAGCAGGGCCACAGGGACTCCTAGACCTCCTGCCAGTACCTTCCTACCCATGTAGATGGGGATCCCAATGGTAATGACAGGGACAGCAACGCCCGCGACGAGGGAGATGACCATGGGTGCACCCAGCACCATGCCCAGCTGCCACAGGATCCTCCGGGTCCGCGACCACCGCCTCTTCCCCCAGAAAGTACAGCCAGAGGGGCTGTGGGGACAGAGCAGGGCTGGGCCAAGGCAGAGACCAGCACAGCCCAACCCTGTGCTGGGGGACACCCATGGGCCCACTGGGGAGCAGACAGCCAGGTTCCCCCAACCCTGAGCTCCAGCTGCCTCCTGGGAATGCCAACAGCTGGCTCCAGCCCTGCCAGACCGAATGGCACAGACCACGCCACTCCCCCCAGCCAGCCCCAAACCTGGAGCCAGGCCTGGCTGCCCCCATCCCAGCCCCCAAGCTCCTGTCAGGGCCCCTGCCTGGGGCAGCCCCCGTGGCCCCACGCTGACCTCAGGAAGTGCACGTCGGAGATCTCCCGCAGGCAGAGCCAGCAGAAGAGGCACCCGCAGACCGTGCAGTTCATGCGGTTGCAGCTCCCGTCGTTGATCTTCATGATGAAGGCGCTGCAGCGCGGACAGAGCTTGATGTCCTCAGCCTCAGCTGGGGGGAGATGAGACAGGATGGGGGAGCAGGATGGGACACACCCTGTCCCAGGCTCCCCAAGTCCCACAAGTGCCAGAGTGCCACACCCCAGCCCGACTGGCACAGGGGCTACAAGCCTGAGGCAGCCAGCAGCCCCGGCTCCAGCAGACCCGCAGGCAGGAGGCACAGAGGCACCCCAGTGTGCCAGACCCCAGCCCTGCTGCTCCCATCCTGTGCCAGGGCCTCACCGTGGGCTGAGTCCTCAGGTTGGGCCAACTGTGTTGTGGGGGTGGCCAGTGGTGCTGGCACACAGGGGCCATCGGGGTGCCAGGGCTGCCGGCAGTGGTAGCAGAACTCGGTGCCACAGCCCTCGCGCCCACAGGTGAGGCGGGGACACTCGGCACAGCCGTGGGCGAGGACAGCGTAGCTGTGGGGAGAAGGCAGTCAGAGCTGGCACAGCCAGGCTGGGCAGCGGCAGGTCCCAGCCCCGTGCTGAGCTTGAGCCGCAGCCCCGGCTCAGGGGCTCACCAGGGCCCTCACCAGCACAGACTGCGGCGCAGCCCGCCCGGTCCAGCACCCACAGCCCTGTGGTTCACGAGCTGCCCGACGCAGCCAAGGGCACCAGCCCTGGCAGACAGGCTCTGGGGCCGGACAGGGACCGGACACATCCCTGCGCAGCCCAGCCCCACGCGGGACCGAGTGACAAGGGACCGAGCCTGGGAAGGGCTCACGGGACGCCGATGCCGCGGGCAGGGGGCCCACGCCACCCCTCCGCTGCCGCCCCCTCGCCGGGCCCGGCGGTACCTGCAGTCGGGCGCGGGGCACCACCGGGTGCCCGGGTCGGCCACCAGCAGCCGCCGCAGCAGGAACTCCTCGTACTTGTCGCGGAGGGCGGGCTCGGGCAGCAGCCGGCGCACGTCGGCGGCGGGGAGCGCGGCGGGGCAGTGCGGGCACGACACCAGCACGCGGCTCTCGCTGACGGCCAGGCGCAGGTACTGCTCCAGGCAGGCCCGGCACGAGCGGTGGGCGCAGCAGGCCAGCGTGGGAAAGGCCTCGGGGGGCTGGGGCAGCAGGCACAGAGGACACTCCTCCAGCACCCGGCCCTCGCCCGGGGGCAGCACCACGCGCGTCTCCTCAGCTTCCTCCGGCTCTGGCTCCGGCTCCGGCAGCGTCTCCCCCCGCACGGCCTGTGGCTTCCGCCCGAAGCAGCCCAGGAGCCAGCGGGGCCTGGGCACACGCGGGGGCCGCTCCATGGTGGCCCTCAGAGTGGCCGCTGGCTGCTGTCAGGCTACGGAGGGCAGCGGGGAGGTGCCGGCCCCGGCGTGGCCCCCATGGCCCGGCTCCTACTTGGGCCTCCCCACAGGTAGCGGCGGAACCATCCTCGGCTGCAGTCGATGCCACTCAGCCTGCGGAGGAACCGCTCCTGAGGGCAAGGCCCTGGGAACGGGCCCTCGCCACCCACGGGACCCCGACAGTGCCCTGCCGACGGTCCCTGGGCCTGTCCTGCCCCATCCTGTCTCCTTCAGCTCAGCACCAAAGTCCAGAGGCACAGGACTCCCAAATCCACGGGGTGGGGAAGACAGCAGTGCCACTGTGACAGCCAGCTCCTGCACGGGCAGTGTGACACACACCCCTTCCCGTCCCGGGGTTCTTCCCCAGCGTGAGACACGGCTGAAGCACCGACTTTCCCCTGGAGTGTCAAGGGACCCAAGACCCAGTTCAATGACCAGGAACCAGGTGATTCCAGCAGGGAGCCGAGCCTGTTTTCCCTTACTTAGAGCTCGGAGCCCATGGCCGCACCACAACCCCTCCGCCAGCAGTGCCCGTCCCTCCCCTCGCTCCTTCCTCCTCTACACCCCAAAGCTGCCCCCTGCCCTCCCCACCTGGGCAGCATCGCTGCGTCCCACTGCCTCCTCAGCGTGCCCGCGGCAGCTCAGGCGGAGGCGGAAGCGCTGGCACGGGAAGAGGGAGGGACCAGTGACCTCGGGGGAGACCGATCGGGAGTCCGATCACGCCTGCCCCGCTGGCCCGAGTTCGGGGCTGCTCCATCTCTCCCCAGGGGATACAGCGCTGCCCGGGGACCGGCGAGGGCAGAGCTCGGGGAAACCGGGCTGAAACGGGAGTTAACTGGGGGAGGAGAGCGGGAGGCCGGCCGAGGCTGTACCTGTCAGCGGGGAATCATAGCTGGCGGCACGGCACGGCCACGGCTCCCCCGGGACGGCCACGGACCGACACATCCAGCGCCACCGGGACCTGCAAAGGGCCCCAGCGGTCCGTGAGGGGGCCGAGCCGCGGCTCATACAGCCGGGGCCAGTGCTGCGGGCGCGGCCGGGCTGCGCCTCCGGCGCCGGTCGGAGCACGGCGGCACCGGGCAACCAGCGGCCCTTCGCCGCACGGGGCGGAACACAAAGCGCCGGGTGAGCCGCTCTGACCTCGCGGGGACACTGGCACGGGACTCACCGGGCTCTGCGCTCGGCGGCCAGCAAGTGGGGGGGGGGGCCGCAGCCGCCCCCGGAGGAGGCACAGAGACCGTCACCGCCCGACCCGGTCCCGGAGACGCCCCCGCCTCCCGCCGCCCGGAAGGGGCGGAGCCGCCGCTGTCCCGCCCCGATCCCCGCCCCCGCGGGCCCCGCCCGGCTGTTCCGCGGCCCGGCCGGCCCGGCGCGGTGCGGTGCCGGTGCCGGTGCCGCTCATGCTGCGGTTGCCGGGACGGACGGGGACGGGGGGCGGTGGCGGCCCCGCGCACGCGCACTCCCGGCTTCCGGGTCGCGCGGCCGCTTCCGGCTCCGCCCCGCGCGCCCGGGGAAGCGGAAGCGGAAGTGTCCGGTCGAGGCGGGGCGGCGGCGGCCGCCCCGGGCT
>NW_020885081.1:101738-115031 GCF_003945725.1 Corapipo altera | reverse complement strand
ATGATTTGCATGGACACGCCTCCTCGATGAGGCCCCACCCCTTATGCTGCCCTGGGGATCTGCGTGGCCCCGCCCCGCCAGAGCGCTTTCTCTTACGTCATCATCCCGCGCCATTGCCGATTCTGCTTCCGGTTCGCTGCTGGCGGCGCGGCCGCACAACGGGGCGTCGGCTCCGGGAGCCCCCGATGGCGTCAAGCGCCGCCCGCGGGCCGCGCTGCCGGGAGCGGAGCCGCCGTGGGCGGCTGCGACTGGAATCGGGGTCCACCGGGCGCAGCCGGAGCCGTAGTGGGGACCGGGAGGATGAACAGCGAGCGCACCGTATGTACCGGGGCTGGCGGGTAGGGGGGGCTCCCCGGGGTACGAAGCGGTAACGCCGCGCCCGGTGCTGCGGGACACTGAGACGTACCGGGGAGTCTTGCAGGGGGTTGGCACTGATTCCGGTGTTTCTGGGCAGGGCAAGAGTCGCCGCCGGGAGATCCGGACTGTGATGGTGGAGGAGAAGCTGCCAAATCCCCGAAAAAAACCGTGCGGCCCCGAATCAACCGCGATGGGGAGGCGGAGGGCCACGGCGAGAGCTCTGCGAACGGGGCGGTGCCGCCCCCGGGGACTCCCGGGAAGCGCGGCGGGAAGGGCAAGGCCGAGGTGCTGCTGCTGGAGCTGTCCCCGCCCCGAGAGCCCATCCGGGTGCAGAAGATGCTGGGGAGCAGCGAGGAGGGTGCCGGCCTGGACACCTCCCGGGGCGGGCGGCCCAAGAGGAGAGCAGCCAAAGTGTAAGTGGAGGTGGCAGTGGGGGTCAGGGGCCACCTGTGGGAGAGCTGGGGGTGCTCACCTGGGGAAGAGAAGGCTCCAGGGAGACCTGAGAGCCCCTTCCAGGGCCTAAAGGGGCTCCAGGAGAGCTGGAGAGAGACTTGGGACAAGGGCCTGGAGGGACAGGACACAGGGAATGGCTTCCCACTGCCAGAGGACGGGGCTAGATGGGATTTTGGGAAGGAGTTCTTCCCTGTGAGGGTGATGAGGCCCTGGCACAGGTTGGCCAGAGAAACTGTGGCTTCTCTGAAAGTGTCCAAGGCCAGGTTGGACGGAACTTGGAGCAGCCTGGGCTAGTGGAAGGTGTCCTTGCCCGTGGCAGAGGGTGGGATAAGATGGGCTTTAAGGTCCTTTCCAACCCAAACCGTCCCCTGAATCCATGATTCCATGACCTCTGCCTACCCCAAGAAGTCTCGGTGTCTTCCCTGTGGAGCTTTGTCCCACTTTGGTGGCATGAACTGATTCCCCACAGAACGATCATTTCCCACTTTAAGGAATGTGTTTGCATCCAGGAGCTCTGGATCTGGGGCATGGGGAGATTCCTTGGTTCCTGAGGAAGCAGAAGGAGTTTGCTGGGGGGAGCTGGGGGTCCTGTACTGGTGGGCTGTGGTGCAGCTGGAGCAGATCAACCCCCTGCCCAGGGGCCAGAGGGGCAGGGCTGTCCCTGTGCTGCCCCGTGCTCAGCTCCGGGCACTGCCCTGGGCTCCCAGGGCTCTGCTGTACCTGCAGGAGCTGGCGGAGGAGCTGATGTCTGTGTGCCAGCCCCCTGCTCCCACCGAGGAAGCCCCGGAGCCAGAGCCCAAGTGTGTCCAGGGGAAGCACCGCAGCCGGAGGAGGAAGGAGGAGGACGTGGACAGCGACGACCCTGCACGAGACGCCGACTTCGTCCCCTCGCAGGAGGTGCTGCAGGCAGAGGAGGAGGAGGAGGAGGAGGAGGGCAGTGATGTGATGCTCAGCGAGGCGTCGGAACCAGAGCTGGAGACGCCCCGAGGGCACAGCGGGAGGCCGGCGGCCACAGGGGTGAGGGCAGGGGCAGGGGCTCTGCCTGGGCCCCTCAGCTGTGTCCCAGCACAAACAGCTCCAGGTGTGACAGCAGTGACAGGGGCACGACAGCCCTGAGGCAGGACACGGGTGACACAGGGCCACGGGCAATGGGGATGGGAACAAGGACAGGTCCTTTGGGAGAGGGAGCAGAGCCTGGGCTCCTGCTGGAGCACTGAGAGGTGGAGGTGGGTCCTGGAGGGGTCCTGGTATCCTGGAAGTCCCTGCAGTGGGGCTCTGTGTCTTTAGCCCAGCGTGACACAGTGACAGTGGCTGGGGAGAGCACTGTTCTCAGGGGCTGGGCTGGTGCTCTTTGGGACAGGCAGGTCCCCCCGGGCTCAGGGAACATTTGGGGCCTGCTCTGACTCTGCTCTTGTGCCCAGAGATCCAAGCCCCCATGCCGAGGCCTCGCTCCCAACGGCTTCCCCAACTCCATCATGGCCCCAGTGGAGAAGAGCTCCAGCCTCACCTGCAGCCTGTGAGCAGGGGCTTGGGGTGCTGGGGGCTCAGGGGGCCACGGGGTGATCATTGGTGCCCTGGTATCGTCATTGGCACAGGCCCAAGGGCAGAGAAACCTTTGGGTGTTCCACTGGGATGGGGCAGGGCTGGGCTGGGGGCAAGGGCAGGGGATGCTACCCGTGCCATGGGGAGGGTGAGGGCAGGGAGTGCTGGCTGTGCCATGGGGAGGGTGAGGGCAGGGGGTGCTGGCTGTGCCATGGGGAGGGTGAGGGCAGGGGGTGCTGGCTGTGCCATGGTGGGGGAGGGTGGGAGGGCAGGGGGTGCTGGCTGTGCCAGGGGGGGGGGGGGGGGGGGGGGCGGGCTGGGCCGGGGGGGGGGGGGGTAGGGGGTGCAGGCTGTGCTGGGCACGGGGCTGTGGCTGAGGCCTGGCACACACTGCAGGCGGGAGCAGAAGCACTCGCAGTGGGAGTTCCCAGACTGGATCCCAATGGCACACAGGTGGACGTGTCTCTCTGACAGGTACTGTTGAAGCAGGAGGAGAGGGAGTGGGGCTGGCGGGAAGTGGGGCAGGTCCCAGCAGTGTGCAGAGTGAGCGAGGGGTTGGGCAAGGGGGATCTCTTGGATTTGGCTATGGAGCCTCCATAGCTGCTGGAGTCACACAGAGGCTGGGATAGTGCTAGGGCATGGGGCTGTGCTGGGGTGACTGGGTGAGGGGCAGGGACACGTCTCACCTTCTGCCTGCACAGTGAGGCTGCCCCGTACCTGCCGGCAGAGGAGAAGTCTCCCCTCTTCTCCATCCAGCGTGAGGGCATTGAGGACGACGGTGCCTTGTACAGGGTAAACAGGTGCGTGACAGGGTGTCCTCAGGCCCTGTGGGGCAGTGGCTGGCAGTGGCCCCCAGGGTCATCCATGGGCTGGGCAGCCGGCCTGTGCTGTGCCTTGGGGACCCAGCAGCCCTCACCTCTCTCCCCCCGTCAGGTTCAGCTCCCTGCAGCCCCACCCAGAGCGCCTGGACATCTCCTTCTTTGTGGGTGGCCCAGTGTGGGCGATGGAGTGGTGCCCGACTCCTGAGGGCTCGGCAGCCCCGCAGTACGTGGCCGTGTCCTGCCACAGGAGCATGGAGGAGACGCACAGCGTGGCCAGGCTGCACACAGGCCCCGCACTCCTGCAGCTCTGGGGCCTGGGCACGCTGCAGTTGGAGCAAGGGTGAGTGGCAGGGCCTGGGGAAGGGGCCAGGGGCTGCCCAGGGATGGGGCAGGGCCCAGGCCTTGTGTCTCTCTGGCTAGGTGGGTGGTGAGGCTGATCCTCTCCCAGAGCCACGGCCTGAACCCCATGGGAGCTGTGCTGGTGGCCAGCTCTGCTGCTGGTGTGCAGTTGTGTCTACTGGAGCTGCTGGGCAACAGCTGTCGTGTTCCTCATGGCCTGACCTGTGCCCACAGCTCTCCTGACAAAGCCAGGCTGGCCTATGCCATTGCTACCGACTGCGGCTGCGTCTGGGACATGAAGTTCTGCCCCAGCGGGGCCTGGGAGCCACCTGCCACAGCCCGGACGGTGAGTGCCCAAAGCACTCACCTTGGGTTCCCTGAGGGTCCTGAGGGGTGACCCGAGGGCTGAGCCTGTCTGTCCTTCTCCAGCACCCGCAGATGAGCCGGCTGGGCCTGCTGGCTGCCGCCTTCTCAGACGGCAGGGTGGTGGTGTACGCCCTGCCGCACCCCGAGGCTCTGCGCCGCGCCAAGACAACCCAGGTAAAAGGTAGGAAGAGCTGCGCCGCCGGGTAGGGGCATCCTGGCCCTCCTCCCACTGTGCTGGGGTGGGGCTGCGAGCCCTGGGGCTGGAGCCCCCCTGCCCACGGTATCCCACTGTGCTGGGGAACTGCCGGCAGAACCATGTCCCAGCCTGGGAGCTGCATGAGGGGGCAGTGAGCCCACCTTACGCCCAGGATTGGGACCCTGCTGCCCCCAGCCTGGCATCTGGCACAGGGCACAGTGTGGGGGTCCAAGGCTGCTTTTTGGTGTCAGAGGGTGTCACAGTGCTGCTTTGATTCAGTCTTGGGGACACTGCAGGAAACTGGCTGGGACACGGCTCGCAGGCAGCCCCCAAAGTTGGGGGCTCTTGGCAGTGTCGCTGCAGCTGTAGTGGGATGCAGAGTATGATGCAGCCACGCAGTGTCTCCGCATCCCTGCTGGCCACTGGGAGTGTGTCCTGCTGCTGGAGCTGCTCCCTCCAGCCTGGCTGAGCCAAGTGCCAGGGCAGGACCGGGAGCGCTGGGCCGGCTCAGAGCTAATGGTGCCTGTAATAGGCTGTGCCGGCGCCGGGCGGGATTGATGGCCGGGATTGATGGCCGGGATTGATGGCCGGGATTGATGGCCGGCGCGTGCTGGCGGTGGGCGCTCAGCCGTGACCGACAGACTGCACGTCCTCACTGACGGTGGGAAATGGGCTCCTGGCCCCCGCAGCACGTCGGCCGTGCCTGCGCCGACTGCGGCTGCCTGGGCTGCTGCCACAGCGCCCGCGTGGCACCTTGGGGCGGGGGGGCCCCCGGCTCCCGCCACCGGCTGGGGCCTGGCACGTACCATCTCTGTGCCTCACAGGCGGGCTGGAGCACTGATTCCCAGCCGCAGGATCAGTGCCAGGCTGCAGTGCCGAGCCCTGCTAGCGGCTCCAAGGCTGATGTGGCTGTGCTGGCTGTCCCTGGGGCACCAGGAACCCGCACCCAGTGTTCCTGCCTGGCAGAGCCGGGGCTGGTCTCCGCACCATGTCCTGACTGTCACAGCCGTGCCGGGGGAGATGCATGACTCCTCCATGCCTCCACCCACAGCTGCCACGCTCCAGGCTGGGACGTGCCTGTCTGCTGCCTGCTGTGCCAGAGAACAACCCCGTGCTGGGCGCAGGGGGACCACAGGCCCTAGGGGTGTGGGACAGGGTCCCCACAGCATGCGGATTTTCTGGCAGATGGAGCTGGTGTGTGGGGGTCCCATGGGCACCTCACTCTGAGCTATTGGGCACAGAGTTTCTGCAGCCTTCCTTCCCCAGGAGTGCTACCTCCTTCAGCCCCATCATCCCATGGAGCAGATGTCCTGCATAACCACTCCTTTCCTCCCCAGGGTGGAAACAGTCACGTCTGGCCCTTGCATATCACCACGTGCCCTTGACTTTGGTGCCAGTCATGGTGGGGTGGGGGCATGTCAGCCCTGCCTCACTTTTGTCTGCAGTGCCTTTCAGTGGGCTGCTTCCTCCTGCATTGGCAGGCCTGGTTGGGGTCCTGCCCCTGCTGGCTCTTGGGTTTGATGCTCCATGTGCTCTGGTTCCTGCTGTGCTGGGGACACTGCTCTGGGGGGGTGGCAGGACAGGAACCAGGAGCCCTGGCCAAGGCTTTGGGGAGCTGTGATCCAGGCTCCAGGCAGGGAGCTCTCAGAAAGCTGGTACCTGCCCTGACCCCGCTCTGCTCTCTTCTAGATGGGCCCCTCCACAAGCACCTTATCTGCAAGGTCAGTGTCCCCCACCACGGTGGTCCCTGTCCGGGCCAGCACCCAGTAAGCCCCCTGGCCGGTGCAGGTGGGAGAGTGGGGAGGAGCTGGGGCACCTGTGGAGCGTTGGAGGGGCAGAGCAGAGCTGTGCTCCCACCCTGCACATCCCGGCTCTCAGGGCACGAATGGCACCAGCGCCAGGCTGTGACCCAGGGCTGTCCCTTGGCCCCCAGGTGCAGTGCATTGCCACGCTCCAGGTGGGCTCCATCCAGGCAGGGAACGCATCCGAGTGCGGGCAGTGCTTCAGCCTCTCCTGGATGCCCTCCAAGCCCCACCATCATTTGGCAGCGGGGTTTTATGATGGTGAGTCTCTCCTCCCTCATCCTTGGCTGGGGCAGGGAATGGGG
The DNA here is from genome assembly GCF_003945725.1 of Corapipo altera. Taxonomy (NCBI): domain Eukaryota; kingdom Metazoa; phylum Chordata; class Aves; order Passeriformes; family Pipridae; genus Corapipo; species Corapipo altera. The sequence goes on along the minus strand of NW_020885081.1, from coordinate 108,850 downwards.
GAGCCCAGGGGTGAGGGATGGGGGGAGCAGCAGCCAACGGTGGGTGCTGTGTTGGAACCTCTGCCTATCCCTGGAGTGGGGAAAGGCTTCTCTGGGCTGGCCATTGGCACCCTCACATACCTGTCGGCTCCAGGATGTGACTCTGGCCTAATCCACATCTGTTCAACTTGCCTGGATGGAATTTTCTGCCAGCCTTCCAGTGATCTGCAGCTCTGTGCTGTCCTGCCAGGTCCTGCTGCCATCCTGTCCTGCTCTGAGCCCCGGCCCCAGCTCTCACCTGGCTGCTGTGTTCCACAGCTCCCACAGCCCTGCCCATGCCGCTGCCAGGTCCTGCTGCCATCCTGTCCTGCTTGGAGCCTTAGCTCCAGCCTGGCTGCCATATTCCACAGTCCTACCTGTGCCGCTGCCCGTCCCACACTGCAGCACCTGTGCCATCAGCAGCACCTCAGGGAAATGGGTCTCTCCACAGGCACTGTGGCCATCTGGAACCTGCTCACCAAGTCCCTGCTGCAGTGTGTGCACCAGCCCGATGCCTCCCTCAAGCTCTACCCTTTCCAGTGCTTCCTGGCCCACGACCACGCGGTCCGGAGCATCGAGTGGTGCAAGGCCGACAAGTGAGGGCAGGAGCGGGCACAGGTGCTGCTGGGAGAGGGGCTCCCTCCTTTCAGGAGGGGCTCCTTTGCCAAGAGGGGCTTGGGAGGCCGTGGTGCCGGTGGCACTTGGCCTTCTGCAACACTGGAGGGATAGGGTTGGGCTTTCCATGGTGAGGGCAGTAGAGCCACTGGGGGACCGGGGCCACCTGGACCCTCCACCAGGACAGGCCCTGGCTCTGCGCTGGGCTCTCAGTGCTACCTTTCTCCTGGTTCTCAGCAACTTCCTGGTCACGGCAGGCAGTGACCGCAAGATCAAGTTCTGGGACCTGCGGCGGCTCTACGAGCCCATCAACAGCATCAAGCGGTTCCTGAGCACTGAGGTGGCCTGGCTGCTGCCCTACAATGGCATCACTGTGGCCCAGGACAACTGCTATGCCTCGTGAGTGCCGGGGTCCAGCCCCACTGCTGGGGCCTGGTTCAACCCCCCAGGGGCCCCTCTGGCCTCCCCCTTCCTGGGACTGTACAGCTATGCCGTGGGAAAGGCAGGCTCTGCTTGTACTGGGTCACACCACAGCGGCACAGCATGACATCCCCTCTCCTGTCCCACCCTGGGGCACAGGCAGGGTGGGCCAGGGGACAGCCAGCCCCTGGGCAGGGCAACAGGGGTCCTGCTGAAGGGGTCTGTGTTCCTGGTGAGTTCTCAGTCTCCAGGATCTGCCCTGAGCTGCCTCGTTACCCTGTGACGTACTGCTAGTGCAAGGGTGGCTCCCCTGCCACCCGGGTCTGGGGGAAAGTGGGCTGTGCCTGGCTCGTGCTGTCCCAGTGGCAGCACAGAGCTCTGTCCTTAACCTGTCCCTTCCACCACAGGTATGGACTCTGCGGGATCCACTACATCGATGCCGGGTACCTGGGTTTCAAGGCTTATTTTGTGGCCCCTCGCAAGGGCACTGTGTGGGTAAGGGCTGGTGTGGGGCTGTTATGTCCCGGGGGCCAGGTCAGCGCCAGCTGGGGCCCGGGGCTCGCGGGTGGGAGTGGGTGACGCTGTCTGGCTGGGGGCGGTGGGGACCCCGCACCCTCCAGCCCTCTGTCCCTGCAGAGCATCTCTGGCTCGGACTGGCTGAACACGGTGGCTGCGGGTGACATCACCGGCGAGCTGGTGGCTGCAGTGCTGCCTGACCTGGCCATCAACCCCCTAAGCGTCAAGCGCTCCTTGGACCGCAGATTTGTGAGAGGCTGTTGTGTTTCGGGGTCGTGGGGGAGCCTGGCCCAGCACGTGGGGAGCCAGGCAGGGAGGGGGCATGGGAAGAGCATCCTGGGCCCCCCACACTGCTGATCCCTGGTGGCCCCTGGCTGCAGAGGAGCAGCAGGACCCCTGCCCTGCCCTGAGCCCCATCTCACCCACAGCCAGTGTACAAAGCCGACCTGCTGCCCTGCAGCCCTGCTGGGCCCAAGAGCACTGAGCAGGCACTGCCCAGGACCCGGTGCTACAGTGAGATGGTGGCCAGGAGCTACATCCAATTCCAGGACACAGACCTGGTAGGAGAGAGCAGGATGCAGCTGGTGGTCCAGCCGCATGAGTGGGGCCTGTGGGGCTGTGACTGGGCTGTGGGGGTGGCAGGGCCAGGAGACACTGCTGGGGCATTGGGGCAGCCCCTCACATCTAGCAGAGCTGGGACCATGGTGCCTGCAGTGCTCCTGCCCCAGGCCCACAGCCCAAGGTAGTGCTGCCACTTTCCAGCGCAGCTTCCAGAACTTCACGAGCCGGGAGCCCATGCGCAGGATGCACACGCAGGAGATGAAGGCAGAGCTGAGCCTTGACCGCCTGCAGCTGGAGGCCCTGCACAAGGTGAGGGGGCCAGGCCCAGCCCCAACCCTGCAGCGGCAGCGCTGCTGTGGGGGCCAAGGCCCCAGTGCTTCAGCCTCATGCCTCCCGAACCCCTCTCTTCCTCCAGGTGCGCTTCAGCCCCAACCTGGACTCGCAGGGCTGGCTGGCGTCGGGCGGGCAGGCGGGCATCGTGCGAGTGCACTGCCTGGCAGGACTGGCCTCCGGTGTGGGCCGCCAGCTGCTCCCGGAGTGCCAGGCCCGCTTCGCTTCCCTCTACAGGGATGTGTCCGGGAGCCCTGGCCCCCCCGAGTGCTCCCCAGTGCCAGCGGAGTAGGGGGTTGGTCCCTCGTGCTGCTCACCCCGGGCGGGGCCTGGGGCCGGCTGTGCTGGCCAGGGACTGTGTCCCCTCTCGGTGCTGCCTTCCCGCTGGGCCCCTGCTGTGGGAGGGACGGCTGCTCCCAGCTGCTCCTGGGATCCTCCAGACACGTCTTCCGAACCGGGAAGGATCTGTCTGTGCTGTTTGGCCTAAGCTGGGTGGGGGTGGTGGGACTGGTGCATGTACTGGGGTACATGCTGTGGGTCTGACCCCACAGAAGTGCCCATGGGCCCCAGTGGTGTGGGGCTGTGCTTGCGCTCACCTCCGGCCCCACTGCTCTCCGAGGGGCAGGGAGGGGGCTGGGAGCTTTGGAATTGCTCACATTGAGCCTGTGTTCAGCTGTGCAGTAAACGTGGTTGGTTTTGTACGGCTGTGGAGGTGCCTGCGCCAGGGCAGCTGTGGCTGTGGCCGTGACTGTGGGGGTCCAGCCCTGACTCCACTGTCCCCTTCCCTGTGCCCCTCTGGCTCCTGCGCCACTGCTGCTTCTCCAACACATTTATTGGCAGTGCTGACACTGCTACTGGCACAGACAGACAGATGGACACCGGCGGCACAGACACAACTCAGCGAGGGGGACAGATCAGGCCCTGGTGCAGCAGCCAGCGGGGGACTGAGCTCTGAGCTCTGGCTGCCCCAGCCCCCTGCACTTGGGGGTTGCAGCAGCTCCTCTGGCCCAACCTCCCTGAGCCTGGGCAGCAGCAAAGGAGGTGGTGGGGACACAAGCATCTGGGGTCAAGGCTGCATCTAGGGTCCCCCATAGGGGACATCCCTTCCTGCTGGGACAGCAGGGCTCCATGGGGGCAGGTGGTGGGGCAGGATCCCCCTTCCTCGGAGGCTGTGGCACAGCGGGGAGTGGAGGATCCCAGGGAACCCCTGTGCTGCTGCGGCCAGGCCACGTGTCCATCCCACCCAGGATCGTGCACCGGGGGCACTGTCCCGCCCCAGGGCTACACAGCAGTGGAGTGGATACAGGGAGGACAACACCCCGAGCTGCTCCAGGGCAGGGGGGGCCAGGGCCAGGCCCAGCGCAGCAGCAGGCAGGGGTCTCAGGCATGGGGGTCCTGGCAGTGGGGACAGGCTGCTGTCTCCTCCTGGTGCTGCTCCACTTGCACCGTGCACGATGCGAAGCCGAACCTGCTCTGGAGCCGGGCAGTGACATCCCAGAGGACCATCTCAGGGTCGGCGCCGGCCTCTGGGGGCAGCAGGGCAGGGGCTCAGCCCAGGCATGGCCAGGGGAACCCCCCAGCCGTGCCCTGCGCGGGTCACTCACCCACAGCCACGTGCACTGACACAGCAGGGTGGCTCGGCGTCAGCGCCCACAGGTGCAGGTCGTGGGCACCCCGCACCCCACTGGCCCCCAGCAGCACCTCCTTCACCGCATCGAACTCGGCGCCCCGTGGTGTCCCTGCCAGCACCACCTGGTCACGGGAGGCCACCCTTGGCCCCCAGCCACAGCCCCCACCTGGGCCAGGGCTCCTGGTGGGATCTGCCAGGGCTGGGGGCTTCCCCAGGGGGACTAGGCTGGGCACAGTGGCTCCGGGCTGAGACAGCCTCACCATGGGGAAAATGTACCTGGGGTGGGGAGGAGGGGCTGGGGATCTTTGGGGGGCAAGGGAAGGACAGAGGGGTGGACCGGGGCAAGCAGAGGAGGTGAGGTGCCTCAAGGGCAAAGTATTGCAGCAGCTGCAGCCCCAGGAGCCTCTGTGCCCCCCTGCATCCGTGGTCTTGCACTCCCCTCACTCACCACTCACCTTCCATGAGGACCCTGAAGACATCCCTGAGGATGGTGAAGGTGGAACCGAGGACAAAGACCGAGAAGAAGAGAGTGCTGATAGGGTCTGCAATCTTGCACTGGGGCTGTAGAGAGTGGGGTCTGTGTGAGGCTGGGGGTCAGAGCTGAGCTGGGCCCCTGGGAGTGGGGCACCCTGCATAGGGCTGGGGGAGTTGCTCCTGCAGGCAGTGCAGGTGGAGTCCAGCCCAGGCACCTTGAAGTAGATGATGGTGGCAGCCACAAGGACACCGATGCTCTGCAGCAGGTCACCCACCACGTGGACGAAGGCTGCCCGCACGCTGGTGCTGCCAGGCAGGGGGGCATGGCCGGGCCGGCACCCCCCTGAGCTCTCCAGCTGCTCATAGCCCACTGCGCCGTGGCCATGGCCGACGGGGGACTGGTGCAGGATGTAGGCCATGCTGGGGAGAGCAGGGCTGGCTTAGTGCTGCGTTGGCAGGGCATGGGGGCCCCACTGGCCCTGCCTTGCCCTGCACGGGCAAAGGGGGCACAGGCAGGCACCGTCCTCCAGGACAGTGGAGGGGAGTGGGGCTGGAAGTGCAGCACAATGACAGGGAAGCTGCAGCACTGCTGGGAGGTGCATGCGACTGGGCAGGGATTTAGGCCTGGGGCTTTTACCAGGGCTCAGAAGGTGCTGCTTGGGGGGCCAGGGGATGTGGAGCATGGGGATGTAAGCACATGGACTGGAAGCTGCAAGCATAGGGGGGTGACAGGGAAGAGGAGGAGGCAGTGCTTGAGGACGTAAGGCTGGTGCACGGGAACAGAAGGGGACCAGGGGACATGGCTAGGAGTCTTGGGGTACTGGGGGCACATGTAGGGCAGGGCTCAGGCTGAAGGTGCACAGGGGCCATGTGGGACATACACCAGGTTGACGCCGACGGCGCAGGCGGACGTGGCCAGCATGGCTCGCGCCTCAATCTCGTAGTCATTGCTGATGATGCGGGCGGCAGCCAGGTAGACGAGGGCTGCGGTCACAACCCAGATGGAGAGGACAGAGGCCAGCGCACCCAGCGTCTCTGTGGGACAGGAGCCCTAAGTGCCCACCACCCGGCCATGGGGGTGCCATGGAGCCGTGCCCCCCGTGGAGCCCCAGGGGCTGTGCCTCTCGGCTCACCTGAGCGGTGCCAGCCGAAGGTCATGGTCTTGGTGGGTGGACGGGTGGAGACCCAGAGGGAGAAGAGGCTGACGGACATGCTGCCCACGTCCGTCAGCAGGTGGGCCGCGTCCGTCATGATGGCCAGGCTGTGTGCCAGGTACCCGCCTGCGGGCACAGAGCAGCTGGCACCCCGAGCTCTGCTGGCAGCCTCCCGCCCCGGCTCCCCTTACCTATCACCTCCCCGACCATGAAGAGGCAGCAGACGGCGCAGGCGACTCTCAGCTGCCGGCTGGGGAGCCTGCCCCACCCGGGACTGGGGGCCGGAGGGCTGCAGCGGCAATGGAGAGCCGAAGCCGGGGGAGGCGGCAGTGCCGGGTGGTCCTGGGAGCCTGTGAACAGACTGGGGGCGGGGTCGCTGCTGGCCACACCGTCTCCCGTGCCCCTGCCTGGCACCCCTGGGGGTCCCACTACCACCCTGGGGTCCGCAGCCAGGCAACCGATGGGGCACCGGCTGAGCCCCCCGGCGGGACGGGCAGCAAAGGGACCGGCGGCGGCAGCAGGAGGCGGCGGCACGGGGCTCCCGCCGGGACCGGAGCCGGGGGCGGTGCGGGTACCCGCGGGGAGATGTCGGTGGGACCGAGTTGTTGCGCCTGGGGCCGAGCTGTGGGACGGGGCACCGGTGCGGAGACGTGAGACGTGGGAAGGGAGGCGGGGGCCGGGGCGCTGGTGCGTGGGGCAGCAGTGCGGGAGCGGGGACGGACAGCGAGCCGGGGAGGGGGAGGTGTGATGGATGGACGGTACCGGTGTGAGTGGGTGACGGATGGACGGTACCGATGTGGGCGGGTGATGGATGGACGGTACCGGTGTGCGTGGGTGACGTTTGGGCGCCGGTAGCTGCCGGACGGACATCCGAGGGGGGAGCGGGGCTGGTGCACGGGAGGGACTGGCTCCGCTTGAGCGGAGGCACCGGTAGCAGGGAGGGTGCGGGTGGCGGCAGCGGGGTGAGGGTGCCGGTGGCGGACAGTCAGGGCTGACGCGGGGGCTGCGGAGGTGCCGATGTCCGTTTCGGATGGATGAAGACGCGGGGGCGGGCGGGGAGGGACGTGCCGGGGGTGTCGGTGCCGGGAGCGGGGGAGCCGTGGGCTTACGAGTGCCGAGGGAGCTGGGGGCGATGGAGATGCCGGGGATAATGGGGGAGCCGGTGCCGGCAGGGCGGGGGCGGGGGGACCCAGGGTTGCAAATGGGGGGGGATGATGGAGGTGGTGGTGCGAGGAATTGCCAGGGGCCCTGGGAGCTGATGGGGTGCCAGGGGTGGCAGTGGCGGGGTGATGAGGGTGCCGGTGATGAAGGTGCTGGTGCCGGTCATGGGGATGTCGGGGCGCTGAGGTGCCAGTGGTGATGGAAGTGCCAGTGGTGATGGAAGTGCCAGTGGT
>NW_020885081.1:100214-101728 GCF_003945725.1 Corapipo altera | reverse complement strand
GTGCCAGTGGTGATGGAAGTGCCAGTGGTGATGGAAGTGCCAGTGGTGACTGCGGTGCTGGACGTGCCGGAGCAATGAGGGTGCCAATGATGGGGGTGCCGGTGATGCAGGCGCCGATGCCGACGGTGCCAGAGGCAGCGGTGATGGAATGACGGTGGTGCGGGTGATGGGGTGCCGGGGCGATGGGTGCCGGTGCCGGCGGTACCTCTTGAGGCGCAGGCTGCCGTCGGCGCGGCCGCCCCGCGGGCTGACCAGGCGGGCGCTCTCGGTGCCGGTCGGGGGCTCCATCCCGGGCGCGAACGGCACCGCGGGCACCGGGCACCGGCACCGGCACCGGCGGGCCCCGCCCCCCGCCGTGGCCCCGCCCCCCGCTGGGATGCGGGACGGGGCGTTCTGTCCGCGGGTGCCGCCGTTCCGAGCATCGGGGAGGGGTGTCTGGGGCGGGGTACAGGGGGTTTCTCGGGTGTGAGGGTCCAATGGATCTCCAGGCATATCCGTATGCTGGGATACGTGGGAGCCGTGTGTAAGGGGGGCTGCCTTCACGAGGGGGCTGTTTGGGGGCAGGGTTCGGCCCCACTTCTGTCCCTGGGCAGGTGGTGACACAACTGATCCTGGGAATCTTCTAAGCACGGGAAAGACAGGAAGGGCGCTGTCGTGCCCGACCGCCCCACCACCTTCCGCGGTGAAATGCCGGAGCCGGTGCACGAGGGGAGCGCAGGGGACAGTGCCCACCCAGGCTTCAGGAATGCATTTGACGCTGCATCCCTTGGGATCCTCCGAGAGAAGCTGTGGGAGCGCGGGCTGGTTGAGCCGCGAGGAGCAGTGAACACGGACTGCATGGCCGAGACCAGAACGGGGTGGTCAGTGGCCGGTAATGACCAATGTACCTCGGGGTCAGTACTGGGTCCAGTCTAACGCTGTCATTAGGGACCTGGAGGCCGGGCAGAGCACCCTGAACACGGTGACAGGTGACACCCAACAGGGAGGCGCGGCTGCACCCGGCGGGTCGTTCTGCTCCGTAGTGCGGAGAGACCGGAACGAGCTGGAGAGACGGCGGGCAGGAGCCTGGGAAGGGTCAGCACGGGGCAGTGCCCGGTCCTGCCCTGGGAGGAACCACCCCAGGACGGGTCGGGGGCGCACGGCTGGGAAGCAGCTCCGCAAAAAAGGCCCCGGGAGTCCTGGTGAACACCGAATTGACCATGAAACAGCAACATGCCTTTGCTGCGAAACCGGCGAGGGGTGTCCTGGACCGATTTAGGCAAAACATTGCCAGAGACACGGACACGGAACCTCCCCCGGGGCGGGGGTGTCGCGGGTGCCCGGGGCGGGGATGGGGGTGCAACCCGCGGTGCGGGGGTGGCCGAGGCGGGGATGGGGGTGCAGCCCCGGTGCGGGGATGGGGGTGCAACCCCCGGTGCGGGGGTGCCCGGTGCGGGGATGGGGGTGCAGCCCCGGCGCGGGGGTGCCCGGTGCGGGGATGGGGGTGCAGTCCCGGTGCGGGGATGGGGGTGCAG
>NW_020885081.1:99504-99814 GCF_003945725.1 Corapipo altera | reverse complement strand
CGCGCGGGGCGGCGGGGCCCGAGCGCGGCCCCGGCCCGCTGGGTTCGCTGCTCAGCCGGCTGCCGCTGGCGCCCGCCCCGGCCCCGCGGCGCCGCACGGCCAGCCAGTGCAAGCCGGAGCCGCCGCTGCTGCGCACCAGCAAACGGACCATCTACACGGCCGGGCGGCCGCCCTGGTACAGCGAGACCGGCGCGCCCGTGGACGAGGCCTTTGTCATCGGTGAGCGGCGGGACGGGGACGGGGAGGGGATGGAGCCGGGGCCAGGATCGGGCCGGGGAGGGGATGGAGCCGTGTCGGGATCGGGCCGGGG
>NW_020885081.1:89269-99404 GCF_003945725.1 Corapipo altera | reverse complement strand
GGCCCGGGGGCGGGGGGGGGGGGGGCGGGGCGCGGGACAGGCGGAAGGCCGGGGCCGGGGGGGGGGGGGGGGGCCGGGGGGGGGGGGGCCCCCCCCCCCCCCCCCCCCGTTCCCTGCAGGCCTGTGCGGCGGCAGCGCCTCGGGCAAGACCACGGTGGCGACTCGGATCATCGAGGCGCTGGACGTGCCCTGGGTCGTGCTTCTCTCCATGGACTCCTTCTACAAGGTGAGGGTGGGGGTCCGGGAGTCCGGCGCGGTGCTGAGCGGTGCTGGGGCTGGGGTGTCCAGTGCGGCCGTGGGAGTTCTGGTGCCAGGGGTCCAGCGCAGCGCTGAGTGGTGCCAATCCCTGGGGGTTGCACAGTGCTCAGGGATCCAGCGTGGCACTGAGTGGTGCTGATGCCTGCAGGTGCTGGACGAGGGGCAGCAGGCGCTGGCAGCCCGCAGTGACTACAACTTTGACCACCCCGATGCCTTTGACTTCGAGTTGCTGATCAGTGTCCTGCGCAAGCTGAAGAAGGGCAAGAGCGTGAAGGTGCCAGTGTATGACTTCACCACGCACAGCCGGCGCCGTGAGTGGGTGGGTGCCTCAGGGCCGGGCTGGGCCTGGGGGTCAGAGCCCCAGGAAGGGGAGCACCTCTGGGAGCTGGGAGAGTAAGGCAGGGAGGGGCTGGGGATCATCAGATGTGGGGGGTTTGTTCTAGGCTCATACCGGAGGTGTAGAGGCGGCAGGAGCGTGGGAATGGGTCTCAGAACAGGCCAGCACAGAGTTCAGGAGAGGCTCAGTGTGGAGGAAGGCTGAGAGGTGGGGGGAAGGCGTTGGGCAGAGGTTTGGGGTCTGGAGCCAGGCTCAGAGTCCGTGCTCAGCTGGAGTGCGGTGAGCAGGTGTGAGCAAGGACCCCGAGAGGTTGGGTGGTGAAGGACGGTTATGGGGAGCCCCACCACACTGGTGAGAGTCTGGGGGTGTCAGGGAGTGTCTGTGCTGGTGCTGCTGCGGCATGCGAGGAGGGCAAGACGAGCACAGCTCCTGTCTGCCTGCAGAAAACGGTGTATGGGGCCAATGTCATCGTGTTCGAAGGAATCCTGGCCTTTGCCAACAAGGAGCTGCTCAAGGTATTGCTGCCTGAGGCAGCCACTGGCCCAGCTCCATGCTGACCTGGAGGGGACCTGTGGAGATGGGACGGGCGCTTGCCCTGGGTGCCACTGCAGTGGTGGGGGCTGTGGGGGGAGAGGTCACCACGCTCACTGGCAGAACACCCCGTGCCAGAGGCCCTAGGGGAGGTGACACTGGGTGCTGTGGCTGGATGGCCGAGGGGAGCGAGGCAGGGTTGCATAGGGGTGCTCACCCCTCCCAGTTTTCCAGCTCCTGGACATGAAAGTGTTTGTGGACACGGACTCTGACATCCGGCTGGTGCGGCGGCTGCAGCGCGACATCATGGAGCGCGGGCGGGACGTGGCGGGGGTCATCAAACAGTACAACAAGTTTGTGAAGCCGGCGTTTGAACAGTACATCGAGCCCACCGTGCAGGTCGCCGACATCGTGGTGCCCAGGGGTGAGGCCAGAGCTGATCCTGCCATTGAGAATGGGTGTCTTGGGGCAGGGGTAGGTCGACATCCGTCCCACCTGGCTCCTCTGCTCCCCTCTCAGGTGGGGAAAACTTTGTGGCGCTGGACCTCATCGTGCAGCACGTGCACAGCCAGCTGGAGAAGGTGAGCTGGGGCGAGGATCAGGAGAGTCCTGCACGTAGAGGGCAGGATGGGGCTGTGCACAGCCCTGTGCTCCCGGAGCGCCGAGGGGGCTCAGTGTCACCTCTCTTCTCAAAAGGCCTCAGCGCGGCTCTCAGGGCAGCAGAGCTGAGAGGCGGGCACTGGGGAGGAGGGGGGGAGCTGGCCGGGCTGCCCGCGATGGCTGTGCTGGCCTGTGAGTGACTGACTGGGTGTCCTTGTGTCCTTCTGTGCCGCGCCGATGACCGTTCCACCGCCCAGCGTGAGATCACGGTCAGGTACGTGGGTCCCACCGCCACAGAAGGGCCGGTTCTGGGCTGGGGTGGGGGGCTGCTGGCACCCACTGGATCCTGAGTCCTGCTGCCTCCCCGTCACCACTGGCAGACCTCTGCTGTGGTGCCCGAGTGTAGCTGCTCCTCCCCGATGCTGCAGTGGCTGCTCTCAGCTCCCTGGGGCTCGTGTGGCCACAGCTGCGGGCTCTGCTTGACCCGTCCCACACTGTGCCTGATGTATGCGGCCAGCTCTCCACCCTGCTCCCATCCCTGTCTGGAGTGGGGCTCCTACCCCGAGTGCTGGGTTATCCTGGGCTGCTCACTTTTGCAGGAGAAGTACCCTGCATGCTCCATGTTCCCTGGGAGATCGTGTCCCCTCTTGATGGGACAGCCCTTGTCCCTTGGCAGAGCCTGGTCCCAGGGTGTGTGGGATGGTCCTGCCCCTGCAGAGCTGCTGCTTCTCATGCTGGCTGAGGCCAGTGCTGTGGAGGCTGCAGCAGCGGCGTGTGTGGTCTGGAAGATTCACCCTGGTCTGTCTCTCTGGTACCTGGTACCAGACGTGGGTCATTCCTCAAGCTCCAGGCGGGAAGGCCATGTGCTTCCTGGTGACCAACCTGTGTAGAGGGGTCTCCTGGAGCCTTCCTTCAGCGAGGCCGTGTCCCTCCAAGGGCCCAGCGTGATGGCTCTGCTCGTGCTGCACGGCTCTGACCCCCTTTCTCTCTGCAGGGCGGCCCTGGCCTCTGCTCACCAAGGGCAGCCGCTGCCGAAGACGCTGAGTGTCCTGGAGAGCACACCGCAGGTGCGGGGCATGCACACCATCATCAGGTATGTCCCTGCCCCTCCTCCAGCCTGTTGGGTGGTGTCACACCACAAGGCCTGGGGAGAATTTTCCTCCTCTCTGCCACGGGATGTCAGTCGAAGGTGTTGGCCTGGAGCAGAACAGCTGAATGGAACTGGCCCTGGCCCACAGGCACTTCTCTGGTGACAAGACCTTGGCACATCTGCCTTGGGTGATGCCTGAGCCAAGGGCTGCCTTTTCCTACAAAGAGAGGGGACTAATTGGCTCTTTCCTCACTGGAGCACAGGATGGTGGCACAGGGCAAAGTACCTCCTGCCCCTCTCCCAGGGCACTTGAGTTTACAGCTAGCTTGGAGAAGGAATCTGGGCTGCTGCTTTCATGACTTCACCACTCCCTTGATCTTTTCATTCCTCTCTGATGCTCCTTTTGTCCAGGTGACAGTAGTGTTAGTGCAGGGTCAAGGGCTGGATCCCCTGGAACCGCTGAGGGATTCCGTGTTGTTGTGGCTGCAGAATCTGGCAGCCCCTGTGTGTGTTTCTGCACAGCAGAGAGGGAATGCTGAGCTCAGCTGGGCCCTCCTGTGCCTGTGCATGCTGTGGTGGTACGGCACCTGTGTGTGGGTTTGGAACCCTCTGTCCTTATCAGAGATCTGGAGGGGATCGAGTGCACCTTCGTACATTCACAGATGAGACCAAGATGAGCGTGAGTGTGGATCTGCTGAAGGGTGGGAAGGCCCTGCAGAGGGATCTGGACAGGCTGGATTGATTGGCTAAAACCAGTAGTGTGAGGGTCAACAAGGCCAAGTGCCAGATCCTGCCCTTAGGTCACCATAACACCATGGAATGCTCCAGGCTGGACAGAGGGGCTGGAAAGCCAGAAAAGGCCCTGGGGGTGTTGGTGACAGCGGCTGGACAAGATCCCGGGTGTGCCCAGGTGGGCAAGAGGCCAATGGCCCTGGGGCTGTGCCAGCACTGCTGTGGCAGCAGGGCCGTGCCCTCCCTGTGCTGGCACTGCTGGGGCACCTCCAGTGCTGGGGCAGCTCTGGGCCCCTCACACAGAGACACAGGGAGGGGCTGGAGCGTGGGCAGGGAAGGGAAGGGAGCTGGGAAGGGGCTGGAGCAGCAGGAGGGGCTGAGGGAGCTGGGGGGGCTCAGCCTGGAGCAAAGGAGGTTCAGGGGGGACCTTCTGGCTCTGCAACCCCCTGACAGGAGGGGGGAGCCGTGGGGGAGATCAGGCTCTGCTCCCAGGGAACAAGGGAGAGGACAAGAGGAAACAGCCTCAAGCTGTGCCAGGGGAGGGTTAGGTTGGATATAGGGAACAATTCCTTCACAGAAAGGGCTGTCCAGCCCTGGCACAGCTGCCCAGGGCTGTGGTGGAGTCCCCATCCCTGCAGGGATTTAAGAACTGTGTGGATGTGGCACTTGGGGACATGTGTTAGTGGTAGCCTTGGCAGTGCTGGGGGAGCATTTGGACTTAATGGTCTCAGAGAGATCTTCCAACCCAAACAATTTATGCTCTTGTGATTCTTACGACCATGTGCAGGCTGGGCACCGCCTTCTACATTCCTCTCCCTGCTCCTCCCTCCTGAGGAAGCGCAGGCTCCAGGGTGGGTCACGGCAGTAAAACAGGTGATGTGGCACCGCAGGCTGTACCAGGCACAGCCCTGTGCCAGGGCCCACGTCCCTCCCCCAGGCTGTGGCTCTGCCTTGTGCCACAAGTGCCTGATGACCTTAATCCACTGAGGCTCAGGGCTGTGCTGAGCTGCTTGGGGGGGTTGGGCTGTTCCTGGGGCCTGCAGCACCCTTGGCCTCGAGCTCCTGTGCCGATGCCACGTGGGAGTGGGGTTGAGGGTGGTGAGCTGAGCCCCTTGCAGATGGTAACTGAGAAAGGCTGTGTTTCTGAGGGGTGTCAATTTGGCATGTTAGCTGCCTCCTCAGATCCTGCTGGGGCTGGGGCAATGCCATTCCCAAATCCCTGAGTCAAGGAGCTCTGCTGGGAGAAGTGCCTGTGTTAGGGGACAGGGAGGCAGCTCGTGTGAGACTTGTCAGCACTTGCTGGCTTCTGCATGACTTGGGCACGGTGTAGGGCTGTGGCTGGTCCCCATATGGGACCCTCTGCTCCCAAGCTGCTGCTCTTACCTGCTACCCTTCTCCCAGTCTCCCAGGGAGCTCCAGGCTGACGGGGACCAAACACACCTTTTGCCACACTTCCTGCAGCTCTGTGCTTAAGGTTACTGCACCCCAGCAGATCTGGCTCTTGTCTTTATGCATCAAATCAGACAGTGGTTTGGGTGGGAGGGACCTTTAAGGGATCCCTAGTCCAGCCCTTGCCATGGGCAGGGAACCTTCCACTAGACCAAGTTCCAGCTGCCACGATGCCACTGGCCCCACTCGCAGTGCTTGTGGAGTGCTGCTGCTCCCACCAGCACAGCCTTTCCGAGTGCCTTGGTATCCCAAACCCAGGGCCTGGATCACTGCAGAGTTGTGAGCCAGGATTCCCCTCTCTCCTTTTCCCATCCTACCTTTCCCAGTGCATCTCCCTGGGATGCAGCTGGTCGATCCTGGCATGCCAGGCTGCTGCCAGCCAGCACCATTCCCTGTTATTCCACACTAGAGGCTACTCGTGCTCCACCCATCTGTCTGCTAGGAGGGTGTCGGTGGCAGCAGATGAGCATCACCACAGCAGATCCAGGCTGGCATCCTGGGGGAAGTGCTTCTCAGAGTGATTTTCTGTTGTTGTGGAGGGGTGGAAGCTGAAAATGAGCCTCGCACTAGAATAGCTGCACAGTTTGAGTCATGAGGCTGAGGATGGATGGGGTACGAAGGATGCAGTGACAGGACAAGGGGGAATGGCTTCCCACTGCCAGAGGGCAGGTTAGATGGGATTTTGGGAAGGAATTCTTCCCTGTGAGAGTGGTGAGGCCCTGGCACAGGTTGCCCAGAGAAGCTGTGGTTGCTCCATCCCTGGAAGCATTCAAGGCCAGGTTGGATGGGACTTGGAGCAACCTGGGCTAGTGGAAGGTGTCACTGCCCATGGCAGGGGGCTGGGGCAAGATGACCTTTAAGGTCCCTCCTGACCCATACCATTCTGGGACTCTGTAGCCCATCTGTGCCCAGGTTTCCCAGTGCCTGGCTGTGCCAGTTGGCTCTTGGCTGTGGAGAATCCTGTTTGTGAGTGGAGCCAATTCAAGCTCCAGGCAGATGCTCCCGGTCCCTCCAGGCCATTCAGCACCCTCCTGCTGTCTCCTGAGCGTGCTGGGGAAGGCTCAGGTCCTCAGGAGTGCCAGCTGTGGTGCTGCTGTGCCCAGCTGTGGGCTCCCGTGTGCCACAGTTCTTGTGCCCCCTCCACAGGTGGGAGCAGTGCGTGCCCTCAGTGGGGGAGTGGACTGGTGTTGGGACAGCGGTGTCCCCTTTGGGAATGCTCTGCCACCTGAGGAGGCGGGATGGCGGCAGCGGTGGAGGGATCCTGGTCCCCTGCTGCTGCTGGGGGTGTCTGGCTGCCCTCCCTCGCACGCACCTTCCCCCTGTGTCACCAAAGCTGCTTGTGCCCTGTATGAGGAGAATTTTCATGGCTGTCTGTGCCGGGAAGAGCGGCACGGTGGGGCCAGGGGTGCTCCCCCATCCCCAGAGGAACCTGCCTCTGCAGGAGCACTGCGGGTCCCGTCCCACCCAGTCGGGGCTGGCACAGCCGGTGCGGGGCTCGCGGGGGCAGCTGCCTGGGACAGGACAGGCTGCGGGGGAGGCAGGGCAGCTGCCAGGCTCGTGCTGCTCCCGAGTTGCTGTGGGTGTGTGTGTGGGTGCAGCCCATCCGTGAGTGCATGCTGACAGCCCGTGCTGGGAGCCGTAGGCAGGGCGCCTGTTCCTTCCAGACCAGAAGTTATATTCCGCCTTCCCTGGGGGTGCCAGCTATGCCTGGGGATTTGGGAATGTCTGTGTCCATGGGCTGCTGTGGTCGCTGCAGGTGCTTGCCCATGAGTGTCCCCGGAATGGCTGCAGGAACACCCAGGGACAGCAGTGACTGTTGATCCTCCTCCGGGCGCCTCAGTGGGGTTGTCTGTCAGCTGGCAAGGTGTGAGAAGCAGCAGATGTCTTAAAATGCAGACTAAAAATATTCAATATCCTTCTGCCTTTTCTGGAGCGTTGCCAGCTCCACCTCTTCCATCTGGGAACAAGCACATGTCTGTGGAGCTCCTTTGTCCTCATGTTCCCCTCAAGGCTGGTAACCAGAGTGCTCCTGGTAGGAAAAGCCAGTCACTTTCCCTCTGCCCTGGGGTCAATGCCCTGCACACAGGGCTGACTTTACCCCTCCTGAGGGTGGGGACAGGTTTCCTGGAAATTGCAGCTCTGTGGCAGCTTTGTTCTAGTTCGTGTTTGTTTTCACTGTCCTCAGCTCATCAGGGCTGTGAGGAGGGCATGCCGGGTATTTCAGAATCACCTGGTTTGTTGGCAGTGCTTTATCTCTGACTTAGTACACAGAGGGAGGGGCTGGGGATATGTTCAACCTTTTCCCATCATCCAGCATGCCGGCCATGGTGCACTCTGGTCTCTTCCACGGTGGGGTCCTGATCCATCCTGGCTCTGCTCCTGTTCCCCCCTGGGCTCCCCAGCACTCACCCATTGCTCCTGAGTTTCTGCTGCCCCAGGACCACTGGTGCTGCCTGACCTGCTCTCACCCCCCATTCTCTCCCAGCTCTCTCCACTGTCTGCAGACAGTGTTGTGTCCCCCTCCCAGGGGAATTGAGCCCCTCTCTTACTGTGTGATCCCATCTAAGACAACAGCCAAGGCCTCTGAGTCCTGAAATGCTGGTGATCACTGACTGTGTCACCCCAAGAGGGCTCTGGTTCCCACGGACTGGGACTGCTCTCTCTGATGGATGGTCTCTGGAGCCCTGCATGCCATCTGCAGGGAAATAGTGGTGGGTCTGCTCCCATCTCATGCGTGTCCTCCCTCCCAGGAACAAGGACACAACCAGGGATGAATTCATCTTCTACTCCAAGCGCCTGATGCGGCTGCTGATCGAACATGCCCTGTCCTTCCTGCCACTGAAGGTGAGTGGCTGCTCTTGGGTGCAGCCACAGCCCCATCCCCATCCCCCCTCCTGAGCCCCTGGGCCACGAGGCCTGGCTTCCCCCACACTCCCTTGTGCTCCCCTTTCTGCAGTCTGTCACTGTGGAGACGCCCCAGGGCACGATGTACGAGGGGAAGCGGTTCCACAGGCAGCGGGTGAGACACGGTCCCAGCCCCCTGCTCCCCACAAGCAAACGTCTGCCCCGGGCCAGGTCAGCACACGCTGGGAGCACCTGGCACACGTGTCCCTGCCCCTTCCTCAGATCACTGGCGTGTCCATCCTGCGAGCGGGAGAGACCATGGAACAAGCCCTGACCGCCGTCTGCAAGGACATCCGCCTGGGCAAGATCCTCATCCAGACCAACCTGGACACGGGAGAGCCCGAGGTGAGCCCCACTGCACCCCGGCATGCAGCCATGCAGCACCAGTGGGTCACTGACACCCCCTCCTTCCCTCCCCAGCTCCACTACCTGCGCCTGCCCAAGGAGATCAGCGAGGACTACGTCATCCTCATGGACAGCACCGTGTCCACAGGGGCTGCGGCCATGATGGCCGTGCGTGTCCTGCTGGTGAGGGGCCGGGGCGGCGGTGCGGGGACAGGGGACCCTCTGTGCCCCGCCAGGGTCTCAGAGCTCCTTGTGCTGCAGGACCACGACGTGCAGGAGGACAGGATCTTCCTGCTGTCACTGCTGATGGCAGAGATGGGGGTGCACTCTGTGGCCTATGCCTTTCCCCGTGTCCGCATCATCACCACCGCCGTGGACAAGCGAGTCAACGAGGAGTTCCACATCATCCCGGGCATCGGTGAGGGGGACAAGGGTGTGCTGTGCCTCACAGCCAGGCCCAGCACCCTTGGGGGGAGCCCCACGGCCACACTGAGGGGGCTCTGGCAGGGATTGCAGTGGGGCCGGTGCTGCCATCCTCTCACTCTGTCCCCTCCTCCTCCAGGTAACTTTGGGGACAGATACTTTGGAACCGATGGCCCCTCGGGCTGGTGTGAGAGTGACGGCGTGAACTGCTGAGCTGGTCAGCCGTGGGGCCACTGGCCAGGCTGGCTGCAGGGCTGGCCCCCACCCCTGCCCCCCGGAGGGGCTCCATCCTGCCAGCCTGTGCCCACCTGGCAGCCCCCAGCTCTCAGGACCTGCAGAACAAGCCCCTCACTGCCGGCCTCCCTCCACCCCAAAGGACCAATCCTCCCCAGGGAGGAGAAGGAGGAGGAGGAGGAGGGATGGCCTCATGCAGCCCAGGGAGAGGGGACATTTCAGCACATTCCTTGCCATCTGAGCCCTGCCTCTGGGGCCCTGGCCAGCCGTGCCTCCAGAGGGAGTGGTGGTCTCCCCACAGCTGTGCCTGAGGGGCTGCTTACCCTCTCCCCAGGGGAGGAGGGGGACAGGGCCTGGTACCCACTGGGCACTGGGCGAGCTTTGTGCCTGGAATCCGTATTTATTTGTATTTATTGTGGGTAGCCCCAGGTTCCAGCAGGACCCCCAACATCAGGGACTGGGACCTCATGTTCCCACTGTCTCCCTGCCGATCCACACTCCATCCCTGCCAGTCCGCACTCCGTCCCCACCCTGTGGCCCCGGGAGTACCGAGGTTGGCATCTAGCTGCTCTCCCTGTGGTGTCCCAGCCCCGGTGCGCAGAGCGGAGCCGCTGTTCCCGGGGGCGGTGAGGCGTCCCAGTGCTGCCCTTGTTGCTCAGGTTCTTCTTCCAAAGGGCAGCGGCGGCCTCGCCCCGCCCCGGCGGCAGCAGGAGGCTCCGGGGCCGGGGGTGTGCCCGTGCCCCCCGCGCTGTCCTGGGGCTGGGCCGTCACCCCCGCGCTGCCCCCGCCGCCGTTTTGTACCAATAAAGGAGCAGCGCGACCCCCGTGTGCCGCCTCCTGCCGCCGCGGGGCCGGGAGCGGTGCGGGCGGTGTCCCCGGGCCGGGGGCAGCACGGCTGTCCCGGAGCCGGGCGGGGCGGGGTGTACCCGGGGCGGGATGGCGCGTCTGGGCCGGTGGGGCCGGGGCCGGGGCGGGGTGTCTGGGCCGGTGGGGCCGACCTGGTGTCCCCGGTGCAGGGGGGGCCGGGGCCAGGCGGGGTCCCCGTTGCAGGGTCCCCGGTGCGGGCTGTCCCCGGTGCGGGGTGTCCCCGGTGCGGGGTGTCCGGGCCGGTGTCCCCGGTGCGGGTGTCCCCGGTGCGGGGTATTCCCGGTGCGGGGTGTCCCCGGTGCGGGGTGTCCGGACCGGTGTCCCCGGTGCGGGGTGTCCCCGGTGCGGGGTGTCCCCGGTGCGGG
>NW_020885081.1:46866-89259 GCF_003945725.1 Corapipo altera | reverse complement strand
GGGTGTCCCCGGTGCGGGTGTCCCCCGTACGGTCTGTCCGGGCCGTGCCCTCCGTGCCGGGGCGCGGGCGGCGCGTGCGCAGAGCGGGCGGAAGCGGGCGCGGGCAGGGCCGGTCCGGGGCGGTCGGTGCCGCGTCCACTCCGACCCCCGGGCCCTCGGCGCGGCCATGGCGGAGCCCCCGCGGCCGCAGCGGAAGCTGTCCCGGGTCGGGGAGAGCCTGTATCGCGTGCTGGGGCTGCAGAAGGGCAGCTCCCCCGAGGAGATCAAGAAGGCCTATCGGTACGGGGGGGTCCGGGGAGGGGACCGGCCGGGGAGTCGTCCCGCGAGCCTCGGCATGTGGGTCCGTCCTGGGAACGCGGCCGGGATCCCGCCCGGGTGGTCGCGGTCCCACCCCGGGGGCCTCGGTCTGTCCCGAGGGGCGAGGCTGTGCTCCCATCCCGGGGTTCTGGGTCTGTCCCGGGGAGCGAGGCCGTGACCCCATGCCGGGGGTCCCCCCGCCGCGCCCCGCAGGAAGCTGGCCCTCAAGTACCACCCGGACAAGAACCCCGATGACCCGGCGGCGGCTGAGCGGTTCAAGGAGATCAACAGCGCCCACGCCACGCTGAGCGACGCGGACAAGCGCCGCCTCTACGACCAGTACGGCTCCCTCGGGCTCTATGTGGCCGAGCAGTTCGGTGACGATGCCGTCCGGCACTACTTCCTCATGTCCAAGTGGTGGTTCAAGGTGAGCCGGCATCATCCAGATCCATGGGTTCAGTGGGCCACCGTCTCTCCCGGCAGGCCAGGGGCTTGTATGGGCTCACGGGACCAGCATGACAGGGCTCAGGTGAGCTCACGGCGCCTCCGTCCCTCCTGCAGGCGCTGGCGCTGTGCTGCAGTGCCCTCACCTGCTGCTGCTGCTGCTGCTGCTGCTTCTTCTGCTGCGGGACATGCTGCCCGCCCAAGGAGGAAGAGTCCTACAAGTACGTGGACCCCAAGGACCTGGAGGCGCAGATGCGCGCGGAGGACAGTGGTGAGTTGGGCTGGGTCGGGCTGGAGCCCCAGCAGCTGGAACTGCCTGCATTTGATTTGTTGAGGGCTCTGGGGTCTCCCCCTGTCACATCTCACATGGGGGATGGAGCTCTGGCTCAGGGCTTGGGTCAGATTTAGCCACAGCCAGCCAGCCCTCGGTGTTTTCTGTGTGAGCAAGGGCTGGTGACAGTGACAGAGGGAGTCACTGGATGGGCCATGGAGACGCCTTCTCCTCCTCCATTTGCCCCTGGGAAAGGGCCCCCCTGAATCAACCTGTGGCTCGGAGACCCTTCTCCTGTGCTCTCTAGGGTATGGAGCATGGGAAGAGCAGCCATGCTCCAGGCTGGCTCCATTCTCTGGCACTGGCAATGCTGGTGTCGATGGGGCTGACGCTGGGTGAGTGCCACGGGCTTCTGTGGGGTGGGGGCACTGCCACAGGGCTCTGCGCTGGCACTGTGGGAGCCCTTGCTCTGGGTGTGGGAGCTCTGGGCTGTGGGAGCCCTTGCAGGGGTATGGGGACACCCCAGATTCCTGCTCGCTGGCACCACGGGGTGGGGCTGAGCCACTGATCTACAGCTCTTCCTTTTCAGATCCGCAAATCCCTGTTGTGGCACAGCCCCCACCTGCCAGCACGGAGCCGCTGCCGGCTGCCAGCACCAGTGCTGATGCCTGAGGCTGACCCCTTCCCGCTGGCTCCCCCAGGACTCGAGGCATGGATCCTCCTTTGGGACTGTCACTTTCCGGGACCCTGGTCCCACCCTCTGGGCTGGCTTTCCAGCCCCAGCAGGGGTATAATCTCAGGTTAATTTGGCCAGCATCAATGCAGAGGCTCCCGGGCCCCTGCTCAAGCTCCGGGGCGATGCCCCTGCGTCCCAGCACTGGTGGTGGTGGTGGCCCAGAGCCCACCCTGCTGCAACCCCCCCAGTGCCTCGCCCGCTGCCGTGCCCTGCCGGGCACTGAGCACAAGCAGAGAGCACTCCAGGCCCGGCTCTGTAGCTCAGGCGAGGCAGCCGAGCTGTCCGAGACCATTCACACTGTAACCTCTGGGGCTGGGCTGAGCCCACTCCCCCCTCATGGGACCCTCCCGATGGGTGCTGGGTGCCAAACGCTGCTGTGGGGTCGGGGTGCTGCTGTCTGTACCCCTTTCCTCTGCCCTCTAGGTCTTGTGGGCACCATTAAAGGCTGATGGGAGGGGAGCTCGTGTCTGCCTCGGCTAATCTGGGGCTGCTGGAATGCTCCGCAGCAGGATGTGCCTCTGCCTGGTCCTGTCGTGCTGGGGGCTGTGCCCATGGGTCCCATGGGGTGGTGAGCTGAATGGGGTAGGCAGGTCATGTCCTGAGTGGGGTGAGTGTCACTTGTGTCCTACCACCCACCTGGAACCACTCTGTGTCCCCTGCTGCTGGCTCCCATAGGCTCTCTTCTCTTCCCTCTCCTTGCTGCTGCAGTCCTGGAGCCCTGCTCCCCACTGCCTGGCCAGGCAACCTGCTCCTGCCCTGCTCTCTAGGGAGCTGTGGCCCCGTGGAGGTCTAGGGCTGTCAGGGAGGGGGCTGAGGGGGACACAGTGAGCCCCTTGCCCTTTCCTCCCACCCCTGGTCACTGCCTCTATCTGCAGCTGCATGGGCTCTGTCTCACCCCCTAAATATAGCCAGGGTTCCAGGGTGAGTGGAGACAGAGGGGCCCTGGCACCAGTATTGCCACCCTGATGACACTGGGCTTGAACTGTGGGGTCTGGGGGATCCCAACCTCCCCTGACCCAGCTGCTTGCAGGAGGGGGCACCCCCCACCACCGGTATTACTCCCAATCCCACTCTGCCTGGGCCCTGCTCCCCTCTGGCTCTATGGCCCCGGCACCAGCCAGCCTTGGTCCCCTGGGACCTTGTCCTCCCCAGGTGGGAGGCAGCGGGGGAGCCCTGGGGAGCAGCACTGCTCACCGAGGCACTTGGGGCTGCCTGGGCCGAGGGCTCCGGGCTGGGATGGGGTGGGATGCGCACGGTGGAGGGGTTTGCTGGTCCCTGGGGGTCAACCAGTCCTCGGAGTTCAGCCAGTCCAGGGCTCAGCCCATCCCAGGGCCTCAGCTGGTCTCGGGGGATCAGCCGGTTCCGGGGTCAGACGGTGCCGGGACCAGCCGGTCCCTGGTGGGCTCAGGCGGTCCCGGGGGGCGGGCAGGGCCGGTGGCCCCCGCCGCGGCGCCGTGACTCAGTGTCACCCGACGCCGCCGACAGCTGCGGCCCTGGCGGGGCGGGGGCGGCTAAAATTAGCGCTGGGGGCCGGGGCCGGGGCCGCGACAGAGTGGGTAACGGGCGGCCGGAGCGGAGCGGAGTGGGGCCGAGGGGCAGAGCCGGGCCGGGCTGGGCCGGGGTCGCGGCCATGAACTTCGCGGTGGGGCTGAAGCCGCTGCTGGCGGAGGCGCGGAGCATGGAGAGCCTGGAGAAGCAGCTCATCTGCCCCATCTGCCTGGAGATGTTCTCCAAGCCCGTGGTCATCCTGCCTTGCCAGCACAACCTCTGCCGCAAGTGCGCCAACGACGTCTTCCAGGTGGGACCGGCCGGTGGGGCGGGGAAGGCACCGGGACCCCCGGCCGGCCTGTGGCGGCACCGGGAACCCCGGGACCCCAGGCCAGGGATGCGGGGGGGCGAGCGGCACGACGAACACCGGGCCCCCTTGTCGAGGGAGACCTGGCCTGGCGCCGGCTCCGGGACCGGCCGCCGGGACCTCCGGCTGAGCCGAGCTGAGCTGAGCTCGGGGCCGCTCCCGGCGGGCGGAGGGGGGGAGCGGGGGCCATGTCTGTGTCCCCACCTGTGTCCATGCCCCTGCCCGTCTCCATCTCTGTCTCCACGCCTGTGTCCTTGTCTCTGCCCGTGCCTGAGGGGTGCGGGGCGCGCAGCCGACGGGGTCTCGCTCCCTGGATGGGAGTTGCCGGGGGCCGCCGGGGTCTGCCGGGGTACCGGGGGTGCGCGGTGCCGCCGTCGTGACCCCCCGCGTGCCCTTCCCAGGCTTCCAATCCGCTGTGGCAGTCGCGGGGGTCCAGCGCGGTGCCGTCGGGAGGACGGTTCCGGTGCCCGTCGTGCCGGCACGAGGTGGTGCTGGACCGGCACGGGGTCTACGGGCTGCAGCGGAACCTGCTCGTGGAGAACATTATCGACATCTACAAGCAGGAGTCGGCCCGGTGCGGGGGAGCGGCGGGGCAAGACCCGCGGGGGAAGGGAGCCCAGGGGGGCACTGGGGATCCTCACGGGAGGGCAAGCACAGTGGGGTAAGGGGAGCCCATGGAAGACTGGGCATGCAGAGCTGGGGGCAGGAGTGCAGCTGGAGCTGGAGGGGTCATGGGGCTCATGTGGTGCTGGGGTGTCCCTGGGACTGGGAGTGACTCTGGGAGTAAGGGTGTTACTGGGGCTGGGGCATCCCTGAGGCCAGGGGTATCCCTGGGGGTCAGAAGTATCTCTGGGGCTGGGGTGTCTCTGGAGATGGGGTGGTCCCTGGGAGCTGGGGCGTCTCTGGGGTTGGAGGTGTTCCTTGGGGCTGGGGATGTCTGACTGAACCCCCTCCCACCCGACCCTCCTCAGACCCCTGCACAACAAGGCCGAGCAGCACCTCATGTGTGAGGAGCACGAGGACGAGCGGATCAACATCTACTGCCTGCGCTGCGAGGTGCCCACCTGCTCCCTCTGCAAGGTGTTCGGAGCCCACAAGGACTGCGAGGTGGCCCCACTGCCGGCTGTCTACCAGCGCCAGAAGGTGAGGGGCCCCGGGAGCCCTTGGGGGGCCGGGGGTACCCCTGCAGCTGCCCTCATGCCTGTTCCCCTCCCAGAGCGAGCTCAGCGACGGCATCGCCATGCTGGTGGCGGGGAATGACCGGATCCAGGCCATCATCACGCAGATGGAGGAGATCTGCCACACCATCGAGGTGAGGGCTGGGAGGCCCAGCCCTGGGGCTGTGCCAGTGGGGGGAACACGGTGGGGCTAGGGTGGTCTGGCCCCAGGGCTGTGCTGGGGGGACACGGTGCAGCCCCGACCCTCGTCCCGCAGGAGAACAGTCGGCGGCAGAAGCAGCACGTGGGGCTGCGGTTCGATGCTCTGTACGGGATCCTGGAGGAGCGGAAGAAGGAGCTGCTGCAGAGCATCGCAGCTGAGCAGGAGACCAAGCTGCAGCGTGTCCGTGGGCTCATTCGCCAGTACGGAGACCACCTGGAGGCCTCCTCCAAACTGGTGGAATCTGCCATCCAGGCCATGGAGGAGCCCCAGATGGCCGTGTACCTGCAGGTCCAGCCGGGGCACAGGGCTGGAAGGGGGACAGAAGCTTCTGGGGGCTGTGGCTGCCCTGGGACTGTGTGGTGGGGCCACAGGTCCCTGTGGGACCTGGGGCTGCATTGCAGGGCTGTACATGGGGAGGGCTGTGGTTACCCCCAAAGGATCTGGGGATGCCCCTGGGATGTGCTGGAGTGGGGCTGTGGTGGGGGTGATGTCTGGGAGATACTGATTCCTCCTTGCTTTCCTTCATAGCACTCCAAGGAACTTCTGAAAAAGTGAGTGGAGGGAGCAGGGCTGGGAGCACAGGGGGCAGGGGGGGTCACAGCTGTGTCTGTCCCTGCTGGGCTGTGGCTGAGGGCCCCGTGGGTGCTGGACCCCACAGCTCCGAGGGTCTGCCTGCCCTGCAGGATCACGGACATGTCCAAGGCATCCATGAGCAGCCGCCCCGAGCCTGGCTATGAGAACATGGATCACTTCTCCATCAACGTGGACTACGTGGCCGAGATGCTGAGGACCATCGAGTTCCAGACAGGTGCCAGCACCAGGACAAGTGCCCAGATTGCTCGGGGTGCCCAGCCCTCAGACAAGCAGAGCCTCCCACCACTGGACACCCTGTGAGGGGCTCACACACAGGAATGGGGATGTGACACCCCCCTGCCCAGCACTGCCCAGGGACCTTTCAGGGTCAACCCTGTCCTAGGCTCTTTCCTGGCTCCCATGCTGGGTTGGTCAAGTCCCTCTAGGGATGTTCTGGGCTAGTGAACACTCCCTTCTGAGGTGTCCTGGCTGGTTGTGTCCCTCCTGGGGTGTTCTGGGGTGTCCCGGGGTGTCCCCGTGCTGCAGGGAGGAGGGTCCCAGCTGAGCTGTCCCCTGCCTGCAGAGCCGCTGGGTGAGGATGAGGGTGATGGACCCGGGGAGGGCAGTGAGGCTGCGACGGAGGAGGATCGGCTGGACAGCCTGGAGGCGCCCGAAGCTGCTGAGGGTGAGTGTCTGCCATGCCTGCCTGGTGCTGTGTCCTGCCCAGTGCCATGCCCAGTGCCGTGCCTGTAGCTGTGCCGTGGCCTGCATGCAGGTGTGTGGGTCCTGCAGAGTGCCGGGGCATCCCTATCTCCATCCTGTTCCCCCTTTCCCTCTGCAGATGTGGGGCCGAGGCAGAAGCCAGTGAGTTCCCACCATGGTGAGACCCTGATGGGGACTGAGATGGTCAGAGCCATGGAGTGCTGTGGGGGAGAGGAGACACCTCCTTGGGGGGGATGGGGGTGGAGATGGGGATTGGAGGGGTCACACCTCAGGTGTTCCCCAGGCCATCCCTGTCTCCCTGCTTCAGGGGCTGGGGTCCTGCAGTCCCCACTGCGTGGGGCTGAGGCCACTTTTCCACATAGGTCAGCACTGAGGTGACACCGTGGGGCAATGTTGGCAACCCCCAGCTATGGCTGTCCCTGTCACCCCCTGGCTATGGCCATCCCTGGCACCCCTGGCTATGGCCATCCCTGGCACTCCCAGTCGAACTCCATCCCTGCTGCTGGAATTTCTCAAATGGGGACTGCCCCTCTCCAACATTAAAAGTGTGTAAGGACATCATCTCTGGTGCAGTGTGTGGGTGGGGTGGACACAGAGGCTGCCCCTCTGGTGGCTTCACACTGGTCCCATGGGGTCCAGCCCAGTGCAGCCCCTGCTCCCCCACCCAGTGGTGCCCCCAGAGCCCCAGTGCAACTCGGGAGTTTTACACTTCGGAGCCTGCTCTGCCCCCCACCCAACCACAGCCCTGCCTGGAGCCGAGGATCCACAGGCACCCTCCGCCCCTCCAGCCCCGGCTGCGCGCCCGCGGCAGCACTGTCCCCTGGGTGCTCCAAGCAAACACTGCCGGGATGAGCTGGCTGAGTACACACACGGCCACATCAGCGCCGGGTCGGGGCCCACGCCCCCCGAACCCCGGCCGGGCCCCCTGGGAGGGCAGCGGCAGCACTGGCTGCGTCACCCGCCTCGTCCCGCCGCCCTGGCGTCACGGCTGATGCGGCCGATGATGCACAAGGGGCCGGTGGTCCTCGGGCTGGGTGGGTCCTCTGGGGCTGCACTCCACGGGCGGGTCCCCACTGCCACCCCCTGCCCAGCTGAGGGGGCAGCAAGGGCTGGTCCCTCAGCCCCCCAGCTCCCGGTAGACCAGGAGCACATCTGGGGCCCCCGTGCTGGCCAGGGCCTGAGGAGCAGTGTCCTGGAGGATGGGTGACAGGGTAAGGGACATCTCTGCTCTCCTGCATCCCCAAACTGTCCCTCACGGCAGAGGCAGTGTGGCTTTGGGGACTGACCCTGGGGCCCAGCCGGGCTGCTCCCCATCACCATCTGCTCCCTCGCACACCAGAAACATGCCGGGGAGGGTTCGGGTGGTCCCTGGGGACTGAGAGGGCCTTGAGCCTCTCCATCCCCACACCAGCCATTTAGGGGTGCAGTATTTGCCTCTCTCCACCCCTCGGGGATGTCCCTCTGTTCCCGTCACCCTGCAGAGGTGACAGAGAGGGACTCACAAGCACTCAGCAGCCCCTCAGCATCCATGGGTGCTTCCCCAGCCTCAGAAGAGCCCCACCTGTGTTTTTCCCCAATTTGGGCAGTTTTCTTCCTTGTGTCCTGTCTCCAGAGGCTTATCACCTGTAGCTGCCCTCCCTGCCCAGCCTGTTCCTCAAGAAGCCCCCTGGCATTTGCTGATCCCTATGCTTGTCCAGTTAAATTGTAACCCTATATGGATTTTGGGAAGAGGTGATCTTTGCACTGAGCATGGATTCTAGCACCCACCCTGCTGCAGCTCCAGCTCAAGGATGTCTCCAAGGATCATCATTATTTCTTTATTCTTCCCCATAAGAGCTCACAGGCTCTCACCCTGCTGGGGGACTTCAACCACCCCTACAGGGCACAGTGAGCTGTAGGCAATCCAGGAGATGCCTGGAGGGCAACTTCTTGAGCCAGGACCAGAGGGGATGTAATACTGGACCTGATGGTCACCAATGCCAGTGAGCTAACTGGGGACATGGAGGCAGCCTGTGCTGCAGTGATCTTGCACTGGTGGAGTTTGCAGAGGGACGTGGCTCAGGTAAGGAGTCAGGTTAGGCCCCTGAACTTTAGGAAGGCAAACTTCCAGCTCTTTGGGGAGACAGTCAGTGGGATCCCCTGGGAGACTGACCTCAGGACAAGGGAACTGAAGAGAGCTGGCAGATGTTTAGGGAAATCTTCCATGGAACATAGGAGCCAGTGATCCCCAGGAGCAAAAAACCAGGCAAGGAAGGCAAGAGGCCATCAGGGCTGAGTAGGGACCTGCTGGTCAAACTGAAGGGACAGAAGCAAATGCACAGGCAGTGGAAACAATGACAGGTAACCTGGGAAGAGCCTAGAGATGCAGTTCAGTTGTGTAGGGGTGGGGTGAGGAAGGCCAAGGCAAAGCTGGAACTGGACCTGGCAAGGGATGAAAAGAATAACAGGAAGGGCTTCTACAGGTCTGCTAACTAGAAAAGAAAAGTCAAAGAAGATGTTACTCCCCATAAACAACACTGGAAAACTGTTAGCAACAGATGAGAAGGCTGAGGTGATCACCTGGGGAAGAGAAGGCTCCAGGGAGACCTGAGAGCCCCTTCCAGGGCCTAAAGGGGCTCCAGGAGAGCTGGAGAGGGACTGGGGACAAAGGATGGAGGGACAGGACACAGGGAATGGCTTCCACTGCCAGAGGGCAGCACTAGATGGGATATTGGGAAGGAATTCT
This sequence comes from Corapipo altera, assembly GCF_003945725.1. Lineage (NCBI taxonomy): Eukaryota > Metazoa > Chordata > Aves > Passeriformes > Pipridae > Corapipo > Corapipo altera. The sequence goes on along the minus strand of NW_020885081.1, from coordinate 80,255 downwards.
TGGCTCTGAGGGTGGTGAGGCCCTGGCACAGGCTGCCCAGAGAAGCTGTGGCTGCCCCTGGATCCCTGGAAGTGTCCAAGGCCAGGTTGGACGGGGCTTGGAGCAACCTGAGCTGGTGGAAGGTGCCCCTGCTGTGTCATAGAGGTGGAACCAGACGACCTTTAAGATCCCTTCCAGCCCAAACTGTTCTGTGATTCTATGATAATTTTTTTCCAAAGGCCTTTTTCTGCACAAAGGACATAAAGTTAACATTCCTAAAGTTGTCTTTTCAGTTTCCTCTGGAAAGGCAGCTGGGTTGTCCATGTCCTGTCATCACTCACCCAACTGCGGGTCCCACTGATGGAATTTGGTTGATTTTACACATAATAGGGATATTTTCCATAACTGTATTTGTCCAAGTAGCTTTTATTATTGGTCCCAATCTTTGTTTTTATATTTTGGAAACTGAGCAATTAAATTCTCAGATGCAATTCAGCTGTGAGTGGTTTTTGTGTCTCTCATGCAGGCAGCAGCAATGACTGATGGTGGGATTCTCTTTCTCCAGTTCCCAACTCCTTCCATGCCCCAAGAAGTGGTTTGCAAATAATACCACTTCCCGTCCTCTCACCCTTCTCATATTTGGGGCATGTCTCATCCCCATGGAAAATCTTCACAGGGTTTGGGGGACTGAAGGAGGGATGTGTCCCTTTGCACAGCATCAGTCAGTCATGTGCCAGGGTCAATTTAGGGTGTGATTATCCATCCACAGGAACCATTTTCCTGGTCCAAATGTCTTCTCTTTCTTCAGGGGGAGTTTTAAAATCCCAGAACCGTTACCCAACACGGGTGTGAAATTTAGATTTAAATCTGATGTTAAAACTCCTCAACCCAAAGGGTCCTCAGCTGATTGTGGCACTGGAAAACCAGCAGTTCCACAGAGGGAGATGTGGATTCTCCCAAATGATTGGACAAGTTGTAAAATCAGGTTTCTTTGGATCCCCATAAAACAACAACGTTACAAAAGCACTTCTACATTTTAGGTTACATAAAGATATTTAAAAAATGACAGAGCTTTGTACTTTTATATCCTCAGTCAGTCAGAACTTCACGTTTCCAGATGGGCATGAGTGCCATGCATCTTTTCTGGACTCAGGGACCTTTTCCACACTCTTGATGGATCCAAAAGTTGATTCCTGTTCCTTTCACTGCTATGTATGTTCTTAACACTGCAGTGTAAGGACCTTCCCATCTTTCTTGGAGAGTCTCATCCGTCTGTGTTCGGACATGCACCACATCTCCAGGCTGAAAAAAGTGTCCGTGAGTGTCCAGGGGAAGGAGGGGGGAGTGGCTCTGATTTACATACTTGTGAATGAGGGTAAATGCTGTGAAAGAGAAATTAAATATTTCTTTGCCACTGCCTGTCCCTTTCCCCTCATCCTATCTCTGTGTGTGCTCACAAGGTGTTATGTGAAAAGGGGAGATCTCCCTGACCCTTACTGTGGGGAGTTTTCCTGACCACAAAAACATATCCAAAGCAATACCCAGACAAGCCCTAAGCCTCAATAAAAGTGTTCAGTGTGCATGGGGTGCAGCTCCTACCCAAGAGGCCCCTGTGGGGCACAGATAGATCCAGCCCATTGACTGATCCCAGCAGTTACTGTGGAGTCTTCCCTGACTTTTCCCCCGTTCTCAACTTTCTTCTATACTTTATAATTCTTTATGTTTAGGTGGAGCTTGAGTGACTTCAGTCATAAATATCTTTGTTGCTGTCTGGTGTAAAATTCTCTCACTTCACCTTTAAAGATACAGTCAATAAAATCTAGAGCTCATTTCCAGTGGGGGGTGGTCATACCTTGGAGGGGGGTAACTCTGGGATGGAGGGATATGTTAATATTACAATCAGGCTTTAATGAACCAAGATCATCTGAGGAGAGTGATTTCCCCACAGTTGTTGGCTCAGCAACAGGACATCTTCTCCATTTGTCCCTTGGTTGGCAGGTGCCATAAGGTTTATCAGCTGTAAAGCACCACAAAGTTCCCCTCCCTACAGGGATTCCCACAGACCCTGCTCACAGTATCTCCACTCCATCCCACCCCCCATTCCACCCCCTGAGCAGGTCCTGCCTCTTCTGTGGGGAATTGTCGTGGAGCTGCCCCTGCAGCCCATCCAGGGAGCAGCAGCTGCATTTCACCCCATAATTTCCCTACTGTTACAACTTCTGTTAGGACGTGAGTAGAACTCAGTTTCCACTAATTTTACCTCCAGCCGCCTTCTCACATAATCCATCCCATAGTCACTCAAGCTCCACGATGTCCAAACTGAGTGTGTTTCACACTTTTGTACTGTGTGGATTTTCTGGTACGTTTGCAGCATGTGGGTTGTCCAGGATTAGTGGGGGAAGCTGGTAGGGTAATTGTTTCATAATCATCCAAACTCTAACATGCAACACAGTCACTAGAACAAAAAGCAGAAGGGTCAACACCAACAAAAGAGCATCAGGGTGAAGCACTTGGTTGAGAATTCCAGTGGCTGTTGGTGACCACCCACAGGGTGGGTGAACACCCACCATCGGTGTTCTCTGTGTTTCTCCACCTGTCCCATCACACAATGTATTTCCTCCACATTGTGATGGACAGTAATCAAAGTCTTTTGTCCCCTTTCTCAGGCTCCTTCCAGCAAGTCTCTCAGATTTTCACGTTGTAACAGTTTATTTACCAGCGCGAGGTTCACACCAATGGAAGTCGCTGCAAGTCTTGAATCAAAGCATAATTAGATTATACATCCTATTAATTTTTACAGCCTGATTAAAATTGCATCTCATCATTTTGACAAAATTACAAGTACAGAAATCAGAGTGATTACTTGTATCTACAGTACCATTATCCACAAATGCAAAATCACAAGGAGTTCTCATATAAGCACCTCCTTTACCAATATACACATACAGTTTTCAGGTTTTCATTAGGATGAATCTCAAAATTACAAACATTTTGCTCAACATTAAGACAAATGTCTTGATCTTTGATGGTGTGACTTTCATAAATTAATCCTTATTGCTCTCATGTAATGCATATATCAACATCAATAGTCTGCCATTTATTTCCATCTTTTTGGGCCCACACTGTGCTCCAGAGAGGGGAGTATAGTTCTCTTGTGATTCAATTCTAAGGCAGTGATTGGGTATATATCATATACCAAAGTATTGTGTATCACCAGCACAAAAACTGTGGCCATGTTGCTGATGGGATCATAGAGAAAATGAACTAAGTACCACCAGGATTGGAATTTCTTTTCAAATTCAATCCCATTATCCCAAATTACCTTTCAAATTTCAATAGGTAAGGCACCTTCTTCACCTTCCCCTAAGATTGTAACTGCCATTGGTTGCATCCACAGTTCATTCACAGATGTGAATAGAACTCAGCTTCCTCTGATTTCACCCCCAACCATCCTTCCACACAAGGTTGCCCTAGAATTCCTTCCTCTATAGTATTTCCAAAGGGCTCATTACTGCTTTGACTCCAGGAGTGGACAAATTCTCATGAGACAAAGGTGATGCTCCACCTAAGCCTCTTGGTATAACCTGGATGCCTCTGATTCATCCTTTCTGCCTTCCCATTGGACTGTGGGCTCCATGGGGTGTGTAATTCCCAAATAATCTGTGACAACCTGGACACTTCCTGCACTATTGCTGTTATAAGGTTGGGTCCATTACCTGAAGAAATTTCTTCTAGAATACCCAACCTGGGTATTATTTCTTTTAACAAACCTTGATCAGTGTTCTACTCTGGTTGGTACAAAACAGGAAAGCCTTGACCAACCAGAAAAGTGATCAATGAATACTGATAAATGTTTGCATTGATTACATCTGGGTAATTCTGTAAAATCCCTTGGCCAAAGTACCCCAGGGCTTATTCCTCACTTTACACTTCCCCCCCATGTTTTCTTTCTTATTTTTGGATTATCAGCACAGCAAGTTACACATTTTTTTATTACTTTGTCTGCAAAGCTTTGTGCCTTGGGTCCAGAGAAATTCTCTGCTAAAAGCAGTGACACATCTGCTCCCACGTGTATCTCTTGATGCAGCCTTTTAAGCTGGGCTTCCATCATCCCCTCAGGGACCAAGAGCTGCTTCACAGGTGTTTCCCACCATCCTTCTTTATTTTTAGTACAGTCCAGCTGTTCTGCACATTGTTCCTCCCCTTTTGTATAATTCGTTGGAAATGAAACTACACAGGGTTGTGGAACCAACACTTCTTGGTTTCCTCAATGCAGCTTCTTTCCCTGCTGCATCTGCTCTTTGCTTCCCCTTTACAGGGTCGGGATTTCTTTCCTAGGGCACTTTTAGATTGTTGTAGCTTTATTTGCTTGAAGAACTGCTTTCACTAGCTTTGTAATTACAGATCCATATTTCTCCAAACTCCCCTGCGAGTTCAAAATTTGTCACTCTTCCCAAACTGCCCCATGAGTATGGACTACGCCAAAGACAGGTTTGAGTCAGTATAAATATTGACTTTCTTTCCTCAGCTCAATTGCAGGGGCTGAGTGAGGGCTCAGAGTGCAGCTCTCTGGCAGAGGTGTTGCTGGGCAGTGGGTTGTTTCCTGGTGCCCCCCTGGCAGTGTCCACAGTGTGACCAATTTCCTGCTGTCCGTTCAACGTGTCACTGCTTCCATCAGCAAAGAGCTGCACAACCCATGGGGCAACCCACTTAAGGTCCCTCATTCTGTAACTACAGAACAAGCTGCTCCAGTATCCACTAGAAAATCCATTGTTTCATTCCCCAGCTTACCTGGAACAAAGGATTGGCCAGGGCAATGATGAGAGATGCCTCTGGTCCCCTTCAGTCCAGCCCAGTTTCTGTCATAAGTCCCACCTCTTCTGATTCTCCCCTCTGTCTGTTTGCAATTCGGGACACTCCTTTTCCCAGTGCCCCTCCTGTTTGCAACAGGCACCCTGATCCTTCTGGAGGGGTGTTAATCCTCACCCTTGTCCCCAAAATCCACCTCACCCTCTGCCTCCTCTCTATCCCTGCATGTTGGTCAGGGCAGCTGACAACAGATTTGGGAATCTCACTCAGCTTTTCTCCTTCTCTTCTGCCTCTTCCCTATTCACAGACATCACTTGGGAAATAACCATCCTCAGTGCTCCTTCTCTCTTTCTGGATTTCTTTCTAATACCTGGCACGAACTGCTCAAGCAAGAGTCTGTTAAACAGCACCCTGCTTCCCTCCCTTGCTGCATCTGAGTCCACACCTGTGGGAGCCGCCTCACACAATCTTACATAAAAAGCCCAAGGAGACTCCTTTGCTCCCTGCTTCTGTTCGTACAACTTGCCAAGGTGTTTTGGTTTCTCCACTCCCTTCTGGATTCCCAATTAAATCAAAATTAAATCCTGATACAATTTTAGTGAATCTCACCAGTAGTCTGATTGAAATCCCACTCTGGGTCATTCTTAGGGAGAAATTCGTCAGGATTTGGAATGCCCTGAACCTGAACTTAATCCTTCTGTTTTCTTAACTCCTCCTTCCCGAGCCTTTTCTAAACTGCCCTCCATTCCTCATGGGGAGACAAGTATTTCAGAAGAGCCCAGTTTGGATTATGAATTGACATCACGGTTTTAATCCCACTGCACATTCCCTCGGGATTCCTGTGGCATCTCCCTGCTCGCTGATTCTGATTCAGCGAGTCCGAAGTGTGACCTGCACACGCACGTCCACTGCCTCCCCCTTCTGGTCCGGCTGCTGCCTTAAAGGTGCTTCTAATACCGACTTCCCTTTCTCTCTGGTCCTCCAGAAAACAGGCGTTGCATCAAACCCAGCTCTTTCATTGCCAGATTCACTGACCACCTCCAGCTTTGATCCTCGTGTTGGAGGAGCTGCCGACAACGAAACTTAGAGTTTTTGTCTTTTTTTATCTTCTCATCCTATACAATGAGTATCTTTCCCCTTACCCTCTTTTCTTGTTCCATTGACCAAAAAATATGTTTCATTTTGATACTTTGAATTTCCTAAACCACATTTTTTCCTTACTTTACTAATTATTTCTTAAAGTGAAAAGCAAATCTACATCAGGGACTTCATCCCAGTTGTTTTGCCTCCTACAAAATAACATTTGTAAAATCATATTATGCTTCAAAGACCTATTTTCCAGAAAATTTTCACCATCATCTAATTTATATTGAGGCCACCACTGATTAGAGCATCTTTTCAATTTATCTTCAGTCTTATGGTCACCCCCAGATTTATCCAGTTCTTCAGGATATGTCCAAGGGGAGAGCAAAGGGGAATTTTTAAAGAATCAGAGGAACCCATTTCAGTTCTGAAATTTCCGATGTTTCATACACTATCCCAGTGCACACACTTCTAACCCCAGTTTCTACATCACCAGCTCCTGGTGTAAAAACATGTGCAAATACCAAAAATCCAGTACGTGTGTTACCAAAGTGTAGAAACAAAATTTTTGCTTCTGCAGCTTATGCAGAGCACAATCCCAAAATCCTGCTGTTTGGCAATTTTCAGCCACACCCCTCACCAAGCAGATGCCTCCAGAATGTGTTGTGCCCTTGCGGTGCTGGTTGTCCCAGTGTCAGGGCTGGTCGTGTGCAATCCCCAGTCACCAGGTGGGTGCACAGCCCCAGTTCCCACTCTGAGGGGAGGGATTTCTGGCTTTATTCCAGTCAGCACAGAGACGGGGTCTGGGGTTTTCCCCCAGGCCGTTCCCTGCTCCCCAAGCATCAGAACTTTACACTATTTACCCATTTGAGCAAACAAAGGCACCAGCATTCATTGGTAACAGCTTACAGAACTCTTTTATTGACTAGCACTCAAACCCCTCTTTGCTGGGTGTCTCTCCCTTCCCACACTGATCCCTCTGCAGGAGCAGCTCTTCCCTCTGTTTGTTGGGGGTCTGTTCTGAGGAGGTGGTCAGTGAGTCACTGGTTGTGACCTCCCGCTGCTGGAATTACCTTTTCCCCAGGTGCTGCCCAGTCCTGCTGACAACACTCCTGGTGCTTCTCACCCAGGCAGCCCGTTCCTCTTGGAGTGGTCTTCCTTTTTCCTTAAAAGAGAAGATTAGCCGAGCCTACAAGGTTCATGGTGCTATTGCTTAATCATGACTGTCCAGCTGCAGCTACTGAAGGACATGAAGGACAACAAAATCCTCAGTGGTGACGCTGAGCTGAGGAGGTGACAGTGGCATCTTCTCCCAGCAGATCTGGGTGAGCAACAGTTCCCTGGGTGGGGGGATCCACAAAGCAGGAGGGGCTGTGGATGCAGCATCTGGTCAGGCTGGGAGAGAAGGGGCGAGAAGGAAGTGACCTCTGCAGCCCAGGGAGGGGTCCCAGTGATGCTGAAGGGATTGGAGCACCTGCTGCAAAATAAGGGACTGGGGTGGTTTGGGGGGTTGAATCCATGTAAATACTTGCCTGATGGGAGGGAAAGAAGAGGGAACCGAGCTCTTCCCAGTGGAGCCCCATGACAGGACGAGAGGCAACTGGCACAAACTGGCCTCCAAAGGTTTGGGGTATTTTTGCAGTGAAGCTGATCACACAGGTTATCTGGAATAGGCTGCCCAGAGGCCCCTAGAGCCCTCCCACACCCAGCCCTGCTCATCAGGGTTGGCTGAAGTGGAGTGTCCAGGTCAGTGTCCCATCCAATATGAATATCTCCAAAGAATAATTGTCCCAGTACAATCCTTCTTCCAGCTCCAGGGTCCTCATGCCGTAGTGGAATTTGCCCTTTCAAGCCCCAATGGACACAGCACAAGCAGCTGGAGTAGAGGTTGGACTGGGGGATCTCCCCAGGTCCCTTCCAGCTGCAGCCAAGCCTCAAGCTCATTCCCAAAGGCCTCCTGGCATTCCTCAGCTCCCTCATCCCTTGGAGCTGCCTCCTACCAGAGCCATCTGGTCACCAAAAGTGGCTCACTCAAAATCCAGGGGCTGCACCTCCTGCCTGCACCCCTCTACCTGCTCTCTTGCCTGCCCCGGGCACCGACCTCCTCTACCATCACATCCTCACACAGTCCTTCCCAGGCACCCCTCCCAAAAACACTCCTCCCTGCTCCAGCCCTGCCACACTGCCCCTCCAGCATGTAGTGGGATGTTACCACAGAATTTTCAGCTGGTTTAGATAGGAAGGGACCACCCAGTCCCACCCACCACCACAGGCAGAGACACCTTCCACAGACAGGGCTGGAGGTCCTGGTGAGGAACAGGGCTACCCATGGGGAGGCTGAACCTCCCCCAGCTGCCTCAGAAGGTTTCATCCCTGTCCTCTTGGTTGGGGGCCTGAAACACAGCCCACTACAGTGTCCCCCTCCCTGCCCATGGCTCCAGCCCTGACCTGCTCAGCAGCACCGTGTGTCCCACAGAGGTGCCCCCCACCCCCGGTGCTCCTGAACGGTGTCTGTCCCTCCCCAGCCTCACCAGCCATCCCAGGGTGGAGCTGCTTCACCCACTCACATCCCCACAGGTGGGTGCAGCCACTGTGCCCAGCTCACTGGTGATGAGGACCCGCTGTTCCCACCACTCTGTGCCCTCTGCTTCCCACTGCTGCCACACCTGAGGGTCTGGGAGCATCTTCTCTCCCCAGAGACCACAATATCTCATGCCCTGGCCCGGGAACACACACAGCCCCATCCCCAGTGCTGGTGGGTTTGTGCTGACAGCCCAGCTGCTGCCACCCAGTCCCAGCCTAGCTCATCCTGTTCCCTGTTCCTGGTGAGCCCTTTCTCCATTCCCAGTGAGCGCATTCCCCATTCCCTCTGAGCCTGTTCCCCCATTCCTAGTGAATGCATTCCCCCACTTCCAATGAGTCTGTTTCTCCATTCCTGGTGAGCCTATTTCCCATTCCTGGTGATCCCCTTCCTCAATCCCAGTGAGCCTATTCCCCCATTCCCTGTTCCTGGTGACCCCATTCCCCATCCCTTGTGGGTCCATTCCCCACAACTGGTGAGCCCATCCCCCATTCCCAGTGAGCCCGTTCCCAGTTTTCCAGCCCCTGGCCCAGCACAGCCCCAGCTGCCCCCGCCCCGCACTTGCTCACGCCTCGAGTTTCCACCACGTTTTATTACAAAATCGGTGCAGGACCGTCCCGGGGCCGGTTCCGCTCCCACTCACCCCAGCGCCGGGGCTGAGGCGGGTGCAGCCGGTGCCGGTGTCGGTGCCGGTGCGTTCGCCGGTGAGGCGCCGGGTGCCCCACAGCGCAGAGCCCGAGGCGGTGGCCGGAGGCCGGTGCAGACCCGGGGTTACGGGGGTTCCCGGGGGGTCCGGCGGTCCCGGGGGGGGTTCAGGGTCAGCGTCCCACGGCGTCGAGGATGCGGCGGTTGGAGTCGGCGCGGGCGCGCTGGCTCTGGGCGCGGGCGAGGAGCAGGAGGTGCCGTAGGAGGTGGAAGGTGAGGTCGATGGAAAGCGGCGGCTCGTCCCGCCGCCCTCTCCACTGCCCCGGGGCCGGCGGCGCCAGCGGCGGCCAGAGCGGGCGGCCCCGATCCCCGATCCCGGCCGCGGCCGCCGGGACGGAGCCGTCGGTGGTGGCGGGGAGGGCGGCGACGGGCGGCGAGCGGGCGAGCAGCAGCAGCAGAGTGAGCAGCGCCCGCCGCATCCTCGGTCCCTCCGAACCTGCGAGTCCGAGGGCTCAGCGCCACAGTAGAGACCGGGGCGGCTGCGGGGGCTCGACGGGAATCGCGTCCCCGGCGGCGCGGGGACCGCCCCGGGCTCGGTGCCCCCAGCCCGCCCGGCCGCCCCGTCCCATCCCCGCTGCGCCCCCCGGCCCCGACCCGGCGCTGTCCCCGCCCGGTGCCCAAGCCCCGGCCCGTACCCGGTGCGCTGTGCCCGTCCCCTGTTGCTGCCGGTGCTGGCGGCGGAGCGAGCGCGGTCCGTCCCGCGGGAGCTGAGCCGGCGGCGCGTCCGGGGGTTATATCGGCCCCGGAGCCCGGGCTGACGTCAGCGCCGGGCACGCACGGGGCGGCGGGGGGCGGGAGCGGGGGGCGGGAGCGGGGGGCACCGGGGCGGCGGGGAGCGGGTTCCCGGCGGCGGGACGGGGCTGCGGGGCAGCGGGTCCCCGGCGGAGGGGCAGACCGTGCTCTCCCCGCGCTCGGGGGCCGCCGCTCCGGTTCCGTTCCGGCGCCCGCCAACGGGGCTCGGCGGTGCCGCGGCCGGTGCCAGCAGGTGCCTTGGATCGTTCTGTCCCCCGCTCCCCCGGTTCCCTCGCTCCCTCTCCCGGCTCTGCTGCCCCCCGCCAGTCCCGTTCTCCGCCGCTGTCCGCGGTGCTGAACGGCCGGGACGCACCGTTGAGCTGTACCGGTGAGCTCCCGGTGAGATGTACCGGTGAGCTGTACCGGTGAGCTCCCGGTGAGATGTACCGGTGAGCTCCCGGTGAGCTGTACCGGTGAGCTCCCGGTGAGATGTATCGGTGAGCTCCCGGTGAGATGTACCGGTGAGCTGTATCAGGCTGAGCCGTGGCTCCCCCTCGACGGACCCCCACGTTACCGGGTCGAGCGGCCGCCTCGAGCAGCGGCGTCCTGAGCAGGGAACGTGGGCGGCGGCAGGGGGGATCCCTGGGCGTGTGGGGGATCCCTGGGCGTGGGGGGGACACCCCGGGCACCGGCAACTCCGGGGCAGGACAGTCATGGGTGGGGGACCCCCGGCCTGTCTGTAGCCCCGTGCCCCGGGCAGAGCGGGTGGTGCCGAGGTGCAGGAGCTGCAGACCCCGAAGCGCAGCGGCAGCACCGGCCAAGTCCTGTGAGTCATAGAGCGGAGACACCGGAGTCGGCAGCGGCGTGCTCGATGCAGGGTGTTCCGATGGGGCACCAGCGCCGCTGCCAAACGGTGAGGTGGCTGCTGGTGCTTCACATCACTGCTGGCAGCCCCCCGAGTGCACCACAATACTGCCGGCAGACCCCTGAGTGCACCACAACGCTGCCGGCAGACCACCGAGTGCTTCACACTGCTGCTAACAGACCCCCGAGTGCAGACCCCCAACCCCAACTGCAGCCAAGCCAACACCCAGAACCGACGCTGGTGCAGGTGCCCAGCTAGGCCCAGACTGGGCTCCTTCCACAGTGCCAGTGTTGGGCAGATCTGGGGACAGAGGCTCAGTCTGGCCCCTTGCACGGTGTGTCCCACACCAGGTGGCACAGGGCAGGGGGGCACAGCCCTGCTCGCAGCGAGGCAGCACACAGTGCCACGGCCCCGTGACATGATCCAGCGTGAAGGTTGGCACTCGGCACCGCTTCCCACAGTGGCAGGGCACAGCCCTCAGCAGGGCCTGGGCTCAGGCCCCCAAGCCTTGGCAGCCCCATGCCATGGGGCAGCTACTCCTGGGGACAAGTGGCTCACGCCACGTGGCTCATGCCATGCTTGCAGTTCACTCACTGCTGACACCCCAGAGCCTCCTGTACCCCCAGACAGAGCTGTAAGAGGCTCAGTGCCTCGGGACTGCAAAATCCTGCCTCCCACAGCACCCACCCCACATACTGGAGAGAGCCTGGGCCAAGCCCACACAAGGCTCGAGGTCCTCCTGAGGTCCTGGTGCCATCCATGCATGGTTCCATCACCTGGCCCCAGCCCTGTGCTGCTCTACCGAGCACTGCTGGGGGCTGCAGCCACAACCCCTTCCCATTTCTCACCCTCAGGCAAGGGCCAGCAGCTGGGTAGGCTCTATAGCCCCATCCCCAGATGAGTGCACAGGAGCAGGATTCAGCTCCTCTATGCTTCGGGTTGTACTCACCTGCCTAGAGTGGCCCCAAAGCCCGGGCCAGCCCAGGGCCAACCCAGGGCAGAAGTGTGAAGGTGAGGGAGGAAGGACAGATGGTGCATCCTCTCCATAAGGGCCATGCTGGCAGCCTGCAGAATCCAGCTGGTGCCAGCACCAAAGGGATGGCTCCATTGAGCTGCATGGGGCTGCTACAGTGAGACCAAGGGGGCTGGGACTCAAGGCCCTGTGGGGGTGAGGTGAACCATCATGATCCTACCAGCTCCACTCAAAGCCCCTGGCTGCGATGTGCTGTGTGAGCTGGGTTGTGTCTGCTCACTCCTGGTGTAGGGTGAGCATGGACACACATCCCCACGGGGCAGCAGCGCTGGTGGCGGCAGCCCTGGCCCAGCCCCAGCTTCAGCCCTACTCCCCACCCTTCCCACAGCTGCAGTGGAACCTGGTGATCCCCTAAGCCACCATCCACCCTCTGTTGGAGCCCCCTCTCCTCACCCAGTCAGTGGGGCAGCTCACCCCATCAGCCTGCAGTCCACAGCCCCACACTCAGTGCCTTGGGACAAGGCAGAGTGGAGCTGTCGATCTGTAACACAGGAATGGTCACTCTGGAACTGCTTCTGCAGGGCCTGGAGGGGTTGCTGGGCCACGACCCTGAGGGCCATGGGAATCGAGAGTGAAAACCACCATTTATTGGTGCTCTGACTGTCTACAGCAGAGTCACACCAACTCCCATTTTCAGGGGAAGCACCCCCAGCCTGCAGTGACCCCAGCTCTGTGCCCATGGTACTGCCAGCCCAGGGCCAGCCCCAGCCCAGTGGCACTCCCACTCCTGCTTCCTCCAGGGATGTGCCATGGGGAAGGGGAGTGATGCCCGGGGCAGGAGGACTCTATGCAGGCAGGGGCCAGGAGAGGGTTGAGCATGGATGGAGAAACACATTGCAGGCAGAGCTGCCACACGGTACAGCCAGAGCTGGAGCCGGAGCCAAAGCCACTCCAGGCCTCTGGAGCTGGAGCCGGAGCCACTCCAGGCCTGTCTCAGGGTGCCCTGGCACCATCTTCTCCCCAGTGTGTCCCTGGGGCAGTGGGGGCTGTGGTGATGGTGTCTCCCCAGGGAGAGAGAAGGACAGCTGCTGCCAGCACTCTGCCTGTTTCAGCCTGTCCACAGCCACAGGCACCCACTCAAAGGGTTCCCAAGGTGTGGCAGGGTCAGGCAGTGCACAGGCTGGGGACAGGGGTGGGACACGGCTTCTGCCTCACATCCGATTTGCTTTCCAGGAGAGGTAGCAGTTCCAGACGATGGCAACGCACTGGACAACAGCCAGCCTGGGGACAGAGGGGACAGGGTCCACAGCCGCTGGCTCAGGGGGCCAGGGGCTGGGGGCCAGAGCCACAACACTACCTGTGCTGCAGGGGCACGAAGTAGAAGTTTGCAATCTGCACGGGTGGCCAGATCTGGGCAGAGAAGGGGAGAGCAGTGAGGGGCCCTGCCAGCGCCTGTGCACCGTGCCCACCCTTGCCTGGCACTCGGGGACAGGGACAGAGACAGAGACCCGCCAGCACTCACACAGTAGTTGGTCATCAGGGCGTCTGTGTAGTCCTGCAAGAGAAAGGAAGTCTGAGCACGCAGAGGGCCCCATCCCCACTACGGGGCACAGAGCCCCCACAGCCCTGCCCGTGTCTCCCACAGCTGTGCCCACTGGGGTGGCAGGGACAGGGCAGCCACAACCGCCCTATCCCCACTGTGCCACAGCCAGGGCACACGGGCAGGCAGCTCCTCTCGCCGGTGTGGGCTGTGAGCCCCTGTTCAGCCCCACAACCCCCAGGTCCCTCCCAGGCACCCTGGGGTAGGGACGGAGACGGGCACTGAGCCAGGGTATCCACCCTGGGAGCCCAAGGCGCTGTCCTTCTGTCCTCGAGTTGCAGCCGCGGCCGTGCCGCATCCCTGCCCCACGGCAGCAGGACGAGTCCCTCATCCAGCCTGGCCGTGACTCAGCCAGGAGCCCGGGCTCCTCCTGGTGCTGGCTGGCAGCCCAGGACGGGGCGAGCGGGCACAGGGTGATGGATGCTCTGCTGACGCTTCCTCTGCGTGGGGAAAGGCGGATGCGCCCCAAGCCAGGGGTGAAGGTGCTGCCAGCACCGCTGCCCAGGTCCCAGCCCAGCCACCCCTGCCATGGCAGCTGGGAGCTACAGCTTGCAGGAATCCCCCACCATGGCGGGATGCTTTGGGGGAGCTGAAGCAAGATCCATGGTACCAGCTGGTCTGGATGCAGCAGGAGCGGATGGACAAGAGCTCGTGGGGTGCTGCCTGTACCCAAGACCTCTCCACATGTGCCTCTGGGGTGCCTTGGAGCACCCCAACCCTGGCTGTGGCTCATGCAGACCTTGGAGAAAGAAGAGGTGACACAATCCTGCCCTGGGATCTGCTCCCTGCACCCCAGGGCAGGATGAGGGGCACACACTGGCAGCCCAGCAGGCTGGTGCCTGGGGGTGGCACCCCACCGAGGAACAAGCTCTGGGCGATGCTGCCCCAGCAGAGCTCCAGCCCAGGGTAGCGGGTCTGGCTGGGCTGGGGCCCTTCACACGCAGCCCTGGTAGCGCTGCACGAGGCTGGTGCTGCCACCCCTGCCAGCCAGGCGACCACCCCAGCGAACCTCGTCCCGTGGTGGGTGGGCACCCGTTCCCCAGTGACTCACTCTGGACACGCTGACTCAGTGCTCGCACCGGTTTCCAACAGTTACTGCCAATGGGAGCCAAATCGGTAATGGCTCTGGAGACCCAGCCAGGAGCAGGGCTGGACGGCACGCAGGAGCCCATGGCATCTGTGCCCAGCACAGGTGGGACTCTGGTGCCACACCACAGGAATGGCCGTGGTGCCAGAACCCACAAGACTGGCAGCACCGGGCACTTGATGCTGCCAGGGCCCTCGGACCCAGTGTCTGGGTGTGGGAACAGCCATGAACAGGAGCAGCCGCCAGGGCCAGCGCACCAGGAGGAGCTGCCAGGGCCCCCCTGATTCCCCAGGGCCCCCCCCCTCCACCCCAGGGCGGCAGCACATACCTGCTGGATCTTGGACCAGTTATCCTGCACTGACAGCCCGTTCATGGCCCCCGTGATGGCCAGGAAGCAGCCAAGGAAACACGGGGCGAAGCCCCCCTGTGAGAGAGGAGCCAAGGCCAATGCCGAAGGGCTTGTGGTGCCTGGAGCTGGGCTGGCCACAGGCAGCCCCTGTGACCCTGCCCACCCCAACCCTCCACCACAGTGGGGCTTGGCTCAGCTCAGGCACAGGGGTTCATGGAATGGGATGGAAATTTGCCACAGGAATATGGCTGCACCCATCACCCCATCCTGCTGCTCCAGCCCGATGTGACACCCCTGCTCACATCACACCAACCTGGTCCAGAACCATCTTCTTGACAGCCACAACTTTTGTGTTCCCCGGGATGAGCCGATCCAGGATCCTGTACCAGCTGCCCACAACAGGGCCCTGCAGGAGCCACGAGGTGAGGAGCAGCACCTGCCCTCACCAGCCAAGGCGGCTCCAGAGCTGGTTATATGGGCCCAAGACTACCAGGATGGGCTTGTCCTGCCTCCAACTGGGCTGTGCTGCCGTGCTCCAGGGAACCAGCCCTGCCCATGGCTGCCAGAGCTGGCATCAGGATATCCCAGCTCACACTGGGGGGGCAACATGACCCCACCCTGACGAAAGAGCCCCCGATCCCATCCCATCCTACCGTGCTGGCACTCACCACGAAGCAGAAGCCAATGGCCATCATTTTCAGGGTGCGGGGGCCATGGTGCCCATGCAGCCCCCGCCGCTCCACCAGCTGCTGTGCAATCACATCCCCAGCTCCCATGAGGACCCCTGTGACCAGTACGGCCCGTTCAGGTGGGCAAGACCACCGCCTGCCCTGCCCACGGCTGGGCCCCCTGCCCCAGTGCTGCTGCTGCTCCCCTGCCCCGGGATGCCTGAGCCTGCTCTGGCCCCGCGGGCTCCGTCCCAGCTGCAGCTCCTCACTGCCTGCACTGAGCCCTGCTGAGCACCTCGGGCCTCTCAGGACGCTGCAGCATCACTGGCCAAAAGGGTGCCCGACTGCATCTCCTCCTGGTGCCCTGGGCATGGGGCTGACCTGTTGCAAGACTGATTAACACCCGTCACCCAGGGCCTGTGGTGCCTGGGGCTCTCAGGACAGTCCACCTGGTTGCTGCCTGTGCTCCCCACCATGGCCTCTCCTGAGCCTCTCCCAAACCTCTCCCTGTGCACCAGGCAGGCTCAGCTGACTGTGATTCCTCTCTGGAGAGCCATTCTCTGCCTGTGGCTCTGCCAGCAGCCAGGACACGCAGGATGTGCTCCCCACTGCCTGGGCTGCCCCAGCCCCTCGCTGTGGCCGACTGCTGGCACGGCTTCCTGGCCCTGTTTCCAGATCAGTGTCCCCGGTGGGATGCTGCCTGGCTGGGCCTCTGGCAGCTCCTGCTCCATTCTACACCCCTGACCCCTTCGACGCAACTTGGCTGGCCCGGTGCTGCCCCCCAGCCCCAGTGCTGCTCCCCCTGGCCCTGGCAGCTCCTGCTCACTCCCCCCGCTCCTCCTGGGACAGTTCCCAGGCAGGTCTTCAGCCCCACTGCTGCTCTGCTCTGAACTTGGAAGCCCTGAGCCCAGCAAGCCCTTGGCCTGGGGAGCACCAGCCTCAGCACTCCTCATCCCAGCAGCCCCTGTCACAGCCAGCTCAGGGCCAGCCCCATCCCAGGGGCTCCATCAGCGGTTCATGGGGGACCAGGGCCCAGCTCCCTCTCCCAACACCATGCCATGTGGCCCCCAGACAGGGCAAGCCCGGGCTCTACAGCCCCATGGAGGCCCCAAGCACCTCCTGCTGCCGCCTCACAGGTTCCATCTCCCACCCTGGACCAGCCCCAGGGTTTGGGGCTCTGTCCCCCAGCCCAGAGCCCTCTGCTCCCACCCATGATGGCAGGGCAGCCCTGCCAGCCCACGGGCTGCAGTGGTACAGGGGAGGGGGTGGCAGCAGGAGCAGGATTCCAGCCCAGCACACCAGAGTGCTGGCTGCTCCCACAGGTAGCATTCCCAGGAGCTGGGTGCAGGGGCACGATGCTCATTGAGAACACGCAGCCGTGGCACTGCCGTTACTCATCCAGTGCCGAAGGCTCCGGGCACAGTGCCCAGCGGTGACAAAGCTGTGCCGGGGGAACAGATCTGTCTCTGCCCGGGCCTGGGGTGCAGCTGGATCCAGTCCCTCACAATAACTTTGGCACCAGTGCTTGCCCAGGGGGAGATGGCTGTGTGGGGTTGGAGCCTGCAGCCAGGCCAAGCCCAGAGCCAGGGTGCCCAGCTGACCCCCAGGTCGTTGCTCCTGCGACCAGAGGATTCTGAATTGGGCCTGAACCTAAGTAGGGCACCGTCTGTATCCCCACAGCATCACCACGGTGGGAGCGCGGAGCTGCTCTCCACAGGCAGGGAGGGACAGCAAGGTCACGGCTGTGGGCACGTGCTGCTGCCTGCTGTGCCCGGGCCCTGCCAGCAGCCTGGCCTGGGGCCCGGGATGCAGGAGGCAAAGCCCTGCCCGACCCCATGATCCTCGGACAGCAGCTCGGGCGGTGAGCACGGCTGGATGCAGCAGGCACAGCCAACTGCCAGCAGCTCCCTGGCCCGGCCCCAGCTGGCAGCACCAGAGGCTCCGGGAGCAGCAAGGGAAAGCAGGGCTGGAGGTTGGAATGTATCTGGCTCAGAGCACGGGAGCTGCAAGGACCATGGCACAGCCAGAAGAGAGGGGCCAAGGCCAGCCGTGAATGGGGGTCTGAGAGCAGGAACACTTGGCCCCGGCAGTGCTGCCCCAGCCCGGAGGGAATGGTCGTGCCCCCTCAGCTGGGCCTGGGAACCTGCCACAGGCAGGGAGAGCCCAGCCTGAGGGCAGAGCCTCTTCTGGGTTGGGGGAACCACATCCAGGATCAGCCCAGCACCCACAGAGCAGCCGTGCCCCTCCCAGCACAGCCCTGTGCCCCTGGGGGCTGGTGGGGCCCGGAGGGACTGAGGGGCTGTGCTACAGCAAGGCCAGCTCTGACACAAAACAGCAACAGGCAGAACAGGGCTGGAGCCAGCCCAGGGCCACACTGAGCCTGCACAGCAGCAGGCAGGGGTCAGGGGGGAATGGGCAGGGCTGGCCCTGGGCAGCCCTCCCAGCTCCACCCTGGCCTCTCGCCAGGCACCAGGGGATGTGTGGTCAGCAGTGCCCAGCAATAGACTCCATCACATCCCATAAAAATAACAGCGGGAGCAGCGAGGCGGCCTGGCAGGGCCCCAGCAGCTGGGCAGGGGGGCACCCGGGGGCAGCAGGGCCAAGGGCCAGTGGCTGCACCGTGAGGGGAGGCCCCGGCTCAGCAGGGCACTCCCTGACCAAGGGGTTATGCTTTCCCAGCTTCCTGGGCTGGTGGCTTGGGAGCAGCAGGACAGGGGGAGCAGCAGGACGAGGGGAAGGCTGTGAGCAGGGGGTGCAGCAGGGAGCACACAGGGACACCCCGCTCCCACCCATCAGTGCCACACAGCCCCTGCATGGCCCCGAGAACACCCAGCACAGGTAGGATGGGCTCTCCCACCACCCAGCCACAGTCCCAGCCCCGGGTGGATTGGGGGGGACAAGAAGGGCAGTAGGCAGTGGGGGCAGAGGTGTCTGGTGTTCAGGGCTACGAGTCCCTGGGGCAGCAGAGCTGCCGGCCAGTGTTGGGGTAGATTTATGGCACTTCCCAGCCCTGTAAGCAGCAGCATCGTTAGGGAAATTCAGGGCAGGGCCCTGGGAGCCTCTGCCCAGGCAGCACCTCTGTGCCTTCACCCGAGTGCTGGCACACACCCAGAGGGTGCCGAGACCCTGCAGGGGGGCTGCAGCCCACTGAACCGCCAGTGCCACAGCCCAGACCCCATCCCCTCCCGGGGGAGCACGACCTCCAAGGCAGCCTCCCCCCGGGGCCTGGGGGTGAGTGGGGCGAGCCCCTGAGCCGCGGAAGACCCTTCTTAGGCCCCCATTACCCCCCTGGAGCCCGGCGGGGTCCCCGCTCTCCCTCCCGTGTGCCGGGGTGGGCTGCGGGCCGGGGGCTCCCGGCGCGGCCGCCGCAGGGCGCGGGGCCCGTGCCCGTCCCTTACCGGCGGTGAGCGCCTGTGCCGCCCCGGGCCGCCGCGCCAGCAGCCGCCCGCAGCCCCTCCACAGCGCCGCCATGGCCGCGTGTCGCGCCGCGGTGACGCGAGTCGCGGAGAGATGTCGTGTCGCGACCGGGGGCGTTTATTGGTCAGTACCGGCCCAGCACCGTGGCCAGCAGCGCCATCCGGATGTACATCCCGTTCTCCGCCTGCCGGAAATAGGCGGCGCGCGGGTCCGAGTCCACCTCCACGCTGCGGGGGGACCGCGTCAGCGGGCACCGCCCCGGGACCCCTGATCCGCCGGGACCGCCGAGCCACCCCGGGACCCCTGATCCCCCCGGGACCCCTGAACCCCCCCGGGACCGCCGAGCCACCCTGGGACCCCTGATCCCCCCGGGACCCCCGATCCCCCCGGGCCCCCCCCCCCCCCCCGGACCCCCCCTCCCCCCCGGGACCTCTGACCCCCCCGGGACCCTGACCCCCTCAGGACCCCTCACCCCCCCGGGATCCTGGATGCCCCCCCCCCCAGACCCCTGATCCACCTCGATCCCTCACCTCACCGGGATCCCTGACCCACCGCACACCACAGACCCTGTCTCCCTCCAAACCCACTAAGCAACCACAGTCCCCATCACCCTGAGACCCCCTACCCTGCCCAGCACACTGCAGCCCCCGTGCCCCTGACCCCACGGCAACACCACAGACCCAGCTCCCCCAGAGGCCTCCACACCCCCACGCCCTGGGAACCCCCAATCCTGCCCAGTATATTAGATAGCCCATTCCCCCAGACACTACCCCTGAGCCCCCCACCCACCCAGTACCCTGCAACCCCCCTGCCCCTGCTTCCCCCCTCCACCTGATCTCGTTGACACGGGGAAGGGGGTGCATCACCACCATCCTCTCCTTGGCACGGGTCATGATGTGGGGTGTGAGGATGAACTGCCCAAAGCACTGAGAGGGGACACACAGAGCCCTCAGCTGGGGCAGGGGACCCCCCACAGCCCCCGAGGGCAGCAGGACCCAGGGTCCCCTCACTCACGGCCTCGTACTCCTCGGCCCGTTCGAAGCGTTCCTTCTGGATGCGGGTCATGTAGAGCACGTCCGTGTCCGGCAGCGCCTCCTCGATGCTCCCGAACTCCTCCTGGGGTGGCACTGTCAGCAGGGCTGGGGGCACAGGGCTGGGGGGGGCCTGTGGGGCCAGCCCCCCACCCCACTCCTCACCTGCTGGATGCCCTTGGAGGCCACAAAGCTGGTGATGTCGGGGGGCATGCGGAGGCCGGGGGGGGTCACGTAGCGCAGGTTGACGCGGTACAGGGTGAGCAGGCGGGCCAGGGAGTGCACCGTGCGCCCGTGCTTCAGGTCACCCACCATGGTGATCTGGGGAGAGCGGTCAGGTCAGCCCAGCCACGGCCCCCCAGGGCCCAGACGGGGCCCCTTGGCCCCCCAGCCCCCCCCTCACCGTCATGCCGTTGACAGTGCCCAGCTCCTCGCGGATGGTCAAGATGTCCAGCAGCGCCTGCGTGGGGTGTTCCCCCACCCCGTCCCCGGCGTTGATCACCGGCTTGCGGCAGTGCCTGGCGGCCAGCTGGGAGCATGGGCAGGGCAGGCAGGAGTGAGGGCAGGCAGGGGTGAGGGCAGGCAGGGGTGAGAGCAGGCCCTGCCAGCCCCATGGTGGCAGGACCCAAACCCTGCCCAGCTGGGGACCATGTCCCAGCCCCATAGTGCAGGTCACCATCCTCGCCATCAGGGCAGAGCCCCCGGCACCTCCAGGACAGGACACGGCTGCCCCAGCCCCTCTCACCTCTACGGCGCCAGGCTGGGGGTGCCGCAGCACCAGCACGTCGGCGTAGCAGCACATGGTCTGCACGGAGTCGGCCAGGGACTCGCCCTTCTGCACTGAGGAGGTGGCCTCGGAGAAGGACAGGACGGCGCCGCCCAGCCGGCTCATGGCTGCTGCGAAGGAGCTGCTGGTCCTTGTGCTTGCCTCGTAGAACATGGTCACCATCACCTTCCCCTGCAGGGCCATGCTGTCACCTCGGGGAGCCCAGGGCACCCCCACCCAGGACAGGGCTCCCTCGGGGCGCCTGGGGGCCAGGTGCACGGCTCACCTTGAGGATGTCCACGCTCCGCTCCTTCTGCACCAGCATGCGCAGGGTGTGGGCCACATTGAACAGGTGGGACAGCTGTGGGGACAGGTGGCTCAGGGGGTGCAGGGGCACTAGGGCTTGGCCAGGGTGCAGGAGGCACCGCAGCCCCCATGGCCACCTGGTCCTCATGCCCACCCGCCCAGGCACCTGGTCCTTGGAGAACTGCTGGACAGAGAGGACGTGCTGCCCGACGAGGGGGTTCAGCAGTGGGGAGGTCTGGAAGTGGGGGGAGCGCTGGGGGGAGGCCTGGCGTGGCAGGGGGCCCAGTGGGTAGAAGTGGCTGTCCTGGATCGCCGCCGCATCTGGGGCACCAAGAGCAGCTGATGAGCCCACAGGGGTGCCCAGGGGAGCCCAACCACTTGCTGTAGGCCTGAGACCCCACTGTGGCCCCCAGATCCCCTCTGCACTCACCCAGCTCCGCTGCCTTCCTGCCGGCCTTGTCACGGGCGTCCTCGGCTGGGTGGGAGAAGGGAGCGGTGCCATTAGGGGGTGTGTGAAGCGGCGGCACCCTGGGCCCTGCTGTCCTCCCAGGGTGCTGCTGGCATGGCACAGCCCTCCCGGCACTCGGCAGCACCAGGCAAACCACGTCAGGGCTCAGTGCCAGGGTGAAGGCCACCCAAGGACAGGCAGGCCAAGCCCCACATCATGCTGCGCCCCTCTCCCCACGCACCCCGCAATTCCCAATTGGCCGCCCCCCAATCACACTGGCAAGCGAGGGGTCCCCGAGGTGCTGTGTGTGCCAGGGCGGGAGCGGGGCAGGCGGCACAGCCGTGCCCTGTCCCGTGGTGCCCGGCACCGGGTGTGGGAAGGGGCCCGTGGCGGGCGGCGCGGGCAGCCCGGGGCCCGCACGGCACCTGGGGGAGGGGATGCACTCATGGGCTGCAGTTAGTGCCATTAGTGAGTCCCCCCCCCGGACATTACCGGTGCCTCGGGCGCCCGGGCGGTGCGCGGCTCCCAGCCTCTGGAACGCTGAACGGGACACAAGGGCCGGCGTCAGCGGGGCCGCCCGTCCGCGGCCCCAGAACCGGCCCCGGGCAGCGCGCCCCCCCGCCACGCCCACCGGCCCCGCGCCGCCCCCCTACCTGGCAGCCCGGGGTCGGAGGCCCGGTGGATGCGGGGCGGGGGGTGGAAGCGCGTGTCGCCCGCGGGGCCGGGCCGGCGGGGGCTGGGGGCTCGTCCACGCAGAGTCTCACCAGCTGCCATGTGCCGGGGCCGCTCGGGGGTCTGCAACGAGAGACCCCGCTGGAGCCAGGAGGGACAGGGACCCCTGCCCAGCCCCGTGCATACCAGTACCTTCACAATGTCCTTGACAGGGGCCACGTGTGGCGGCACCACAGCTCCTGAGGGCCACTTCTTCACATCTTGCCCATAGCCAGGGGCCACCAGCACCTGCATTCATAGGGGTGATGGGGTTGGGGGTGATGAGGTCGGTGCTGGGGGACTCCTTCAGTGCTTGGGGACCCCAACAACACAAGGGAAAACAGACCCAGGGCCTTACCTGCCCGTCGATGTAGGCAACCTCCCCACGCAGGACCACCCTCCGCACCGTCCCCTTCACCTTCATGCCCTCGAAGGGGGTCCAGCGGGCCTTGGAGAAGGCCATGCAGCCAGGGATGATCCACTCGTGCTCCAGGTCCACCTGCCAGGACAGTGGGTCAGAGGCAGTGGGGCCAGGACCAGACCTGGGGCAGGTGGGCAGGGACCCACCTCTACATAGGTGTCCTCCTGCGCCGGCAGCCCAAAGATCTTGCGTGGGTTCTCGTAGAGGCGCTGGACAATGTCCTCCACGCTGAGCCGCCCCTCGGAGACGGCCGTCAGCAGCAGGGGCAGCATCGTCTCCAGCCCAGGGTACCCAGGGGGCGGCTGCTGGCCCTGCTTCTCCTCCAGCGTGTGGGGGGCTGCAGGACAAGGCTGGTCACCAGGGGCTGTCCCCACCCCTTGTCCCCACCCCGCAGCCACGGTCCCCCAGGGCTCACCGTGGTCTGTGGCGAAGCAGTCGATAGTGTCCATGTTCTCCCAGAGCGCCTCCACATCCCGGCGGGTGCCCAGCGCCGGCCGCACGGCTGCCCGGCCCTCCCCGAGGCGCCCCAGGTCATCCTGGCTCAGGAAGAGGTGGTGCGGGGCCACCTCGCACGTCACCGGGATCCCCCTCTGCTTGGCTGCCTTGATCAGGAGGATCTGGGGGAGCTGCACTTAGTGGGGGGAACACAAAGGGCCCCACACCCCGACCCTGGAGCCCACTGTCCCCACTCCCACTCACCTCCTCCCTGCGGGCCACGTGGCAGATGTGGACGGGGCGCTGGTACAGCTGGGCCACCATCAGCACGGCGGCCACCGTCTGCCGCTCCGCATGTGCCACGACGGGCAGGTGCTGCGGCCACTGCTCCAGGTGCTGGGAGAAATGGGGCTGGTGGGCGCCGGCACTGGGAGCGGCTCTGCCCTGTGCCAGCCCCTCCCTGCCCGCCAACCTCCATCCACAGCGACACGTCGTCCATCCGCAGGCTGGAGAAGGTGTCGTTCAGGTACATCTTGAGCCCGGCAGCCGCCCCAGCCAGGGGGCCCAGCACTCCGGCGTTCTCCGAGGAAGCCCCCAGGAAGAGGGCGAAGTCGCAGCGGGCCCCAGCCTCGGCCAGCTGTGGGGTGTGAAGCGGTGGGTACCATGGCAGGGCCAGTCCCACCCGGGGCAAGCAAGCCCACTGCAGGCAGCAAGCCCACCACGGCTGGCGTGGCAGTGACCAGGGAGGGGACGTGAGCGTCAGGCTGGCAGCGAGCCCTCACCTTCTGTGCCAGGGCGAAGGAGGCGGAGTCGGTGATGGCAGGGCTGGTGTTGGGCATGGCACACACCATGGTGATGCCCCCGGCCAGGGCGGCTGCCGTGCCCGACGCAAAGTCCTCTTTGTGGGTGCCACCCGGCTCGCGGAGGTGGACGTGCACATCGATGAGGCCTGGGGAGTGTCAGCCTCAGCACCAGCAGCCCCAGGGGACATGGCAGCACAGCAGGGAAACATCTCCTCTCCCTGCGGTGTTCACAGATGTGCCCAGCCTGGCTACCAGTGCTGCTCCAGCTCCAAACGGCCACCTGGGAAGCCCCTGCCCCCCCCCCCGTGGCCCCTGTCCCACCCACCTGGCAGACGGATGAGTTTCTTGGATGTCATGCAGTCCACATGAATCTTCAGTGGGGGGGCTGCCCCGATCTGGCCCAGTGCCTGCAGAGACAGCAGCTGTGAGGCAGGACCCCAGGCCAGGGTAACAACAGCTGCCCGAGTTGCACCCCAAAAGCAACCCCTGCACGGCGATGGCTGCACACAGTGCCCGCCCCACAGCACCCACAACGGGACTTCCACAACCTCCCTTTGCTCTCTTCCCCTGGGGCCCCTGCGTGTCCCAGCCCACCTCCACGAAGAGCTTTGTGCACTTGATGTCGATGATGAGGGGCACGGAGTAGTCGACGGCCAGGCGCCGGGTGCGGTACCCCTTGGTGACGAAGGAGGAGAGCCGGCGGCCCCCCCGAGTTGCGCATCGACAGGTTGATGACCATCTCAAAGTGGTTCTCGGCCAGGTAGTCCAGGATGCTGCGCTGGGTCTCCCGGGCGCCGGCCTCGTTGCCATCAGCCTCCTCGAAGTGCCAGTCCACGGCCTTCACCTGCAGGCAGTGACCCCGTCAGGGCCCCCTACTTCTGCCGGGGGTGCGCCCGGCCCCACCAGCCCCCAGCCCCGACCTTGATGCCGTGCTCGGTGTAGAAGTCGGCGGTGCCAAGGCTGGCGTACAGGTTGTAGCCGAGGGTCTCCAGTCTCCGCACCGTGGGCAGCAGCTCGGCCTTGTACTGCAACAAGATGGGGGCCTGTCAGAGGGCAGGGGGGAACCCTGACCCCCCACAGCATGGTTCCCCCACATACCTTGTAGCTGCCAATGGTCAGCAGGATGTTTTTCTTGGGGATCTTGAAGCCGGTGCTGAGCATGGCCTTCAGGTATGCCTCACAGCGGTTCTCCCCGAAGCAGGCCACCTCGCCCGTGCTCGTCATCTCCACTCCCAGCACCACGTCAGCGCCCGCCAGGCGTGAGAAGGAGAACTGGGGCACCTGCGGGCAGTGGGGGGCTCAGGGGCTGCCCAGCCCCATACCCCAGCCTTGCCCCCACGGTCCCTGCTCACCTTGACGCCTACAATGCCTGTGCCCGTCATCAGCCCCACGGGCTCCACGTCCTCGCCCATAATCACCTGGCTGGCCAGAGCCACCAGGTCCACCCCCAGGGTCTTGGACACGAAGGGGAAGGAGCGGGAGACACGGACGTTGCACTCGATCACCTTCAGCTGGTCGTCCTGGGGGAGAGGGGATGGAATGAGGCACAGCTGGGGACCCGGGGTGTTCTCCCACCAGCACTCTGTGCCCCAGCATGGCCCCCAGCCCCTGTACCTTGGCAATGAGCTGCAGGTTGAAGGGCCCTGTGACCTGCAGCTCCTGCCCGATGGCGTGGACAATGGCCTTGATGCGCTCCAGGGTCTTGGGGGTGATGTCCTGGGGGGGTGTCACCAGCGTGGCATCGCCTGAGTGCACCCCAGCGTTCTCCACGTGCTCCGAGATGGCGATGGCCACCACAACACCATCACAGGCCACCGCATCCACGTCGATCTCCTGTGAGGGGGAACACGGTCACAGCCTGTCACTGGGAGACAGGGCTCTCAGGGCACCCTGGGGCTGGAGCAGCCCCCTGGATGGACCTTGGCCTCCTGGATGAACTTGGAGATGACAACAGGCTGCTCCTTGGACACGGCCACAGCATTGCTCAGGAACTTCTCCAGGTCGCTGTCCGAGTAGGCCACGTTCATGGCGGCACCGCTCAGCACGTAGGAAGGGCGCACGACACAGGGGTACCCCACCTTGCAGCAGAAGTACTTGGCCGACTGTGGGAGATGGAAGCTCAGGAGGTGCTCTGAGGGCCACCCTGAGCCACCCCACCCCCGTCGCCAGGCCCCACCTCCATGTCAGAGAGCTCCTTCCAGAGGGGCTGGCTGATGCCGATGGTGTCAAGTAGGCGGGAGAACTTGAAGCGGTTCTCGGCCGAGTCGATGGCCTCCGGGGACGTGCCCAGGATGCGGCACTGCTGCCGGTGCAGGGCCATGGCAATGTTGTTGGGCAGCTGCCCACCCATCGACAGGATCACGCCCTCAGGGTTCTCCAGCTCGTAGATGTCCATCACCACCTGCGGCACCGCACGGGGCAGGGGGATGGTTCGGACGGGGCCATGGCAGCCCTCACCCAGTCCCACGGCGGGCAGAACCCCCACCCCACAGCAGGCAGGGCTCCAGCCCCCATACCTCAAAGGAGATCTCATCGAAGTAGAGGCGGTCACACATGTCATAGTCGGTGCTCACTGTCTCGGGGTTGTAGTTCACCATGATTGTCTTGAAGCCCATCTACTGGGGGTGGGACCAGGTGAGCCCAGGGCCCCCCACCCCTCTCTGGCCACATCCTCTGACCAAGGACACCCACTCCCCGTCCCAGAGGGTGCTGGGGCCCGTCTGACCTTGCGGAGCTCCTGGATGCAGCCGACGGCACACCAGTCAAACTCGACACTGCTTCCGATGCGGTAGACACCAGAGCCGATGACCATGACGTGGGGCTCGTGGAAGGCCAGGTCGTGCTCGGAGCCGTTGTAGGTCAGGTACAGGTAGTTGGTTTGGGCCGGCCACTCCGCCGCCACCGTGTCGATCTGCTTCACCATCGGCAGGATCTTCAGGTCGCGCCGCATCTTCCGCACGGCCAGCTCGGTGCTGAATGGGGCTGGGTGAGCTCCAGGACTGGGGCGGGGGGCAGGGCGGGGCCGCCCCCCTCCCCAGCTCACCTGAGCACGGCCAGGGCCACCTGCTTGTCGGAGAAGCCGAGCTGCTTGGCGCGCTGGAGCACGGCGGGGGGCATGGTGCCCTGCTCGCCACGGTACGACTCCAGCAGCACTGCATGGTCCGTGATGTTCTTCATCTTGTGCAGGAACCACCGGTCGATCTTGGTCAGCTCGTACAGCCGCTCGATGGAGTACCCGGCCCGCAGCGCCGCCGCCAGCACAAAGATCCGCTTGTCCGTCGGCGTCTCCAGCTCCTGCCAGGCCGGAGGGGTGAGCAGGGCTGGGGAAGGGAGGTGGCCACCTCTCCCCCAGGCCTGCACCAGCAGCACACAGCCCCCAGACCCCAGTGCTCACCACGTCCGAGGCCGGTTTCACCATGTGGTCAAAGCCCACGCAGTTCTCATCCACCATCCTCAGCGCCTTCTGGAATGCCTCCTCGAAGTTCCTCCCGATGGCCATGACCTCCCCTGCAGAGGGAGAGGTGAGCAGCCGGACCCCATGCCCACCCTGTGCCCGCAGGCGCTGCTGCCCCCCGCGCTCACCCACGCTCTTCATGGAGCTGCCAATCTTGGTGCTGACACGCAGGAACTTGCTGAGGTCCCAGCGCGGGATCTTCACCACGCAGTAGTCCAGGCTGGGCTCGAAGTTGGCTGTGGTGGAGTTGGTGACGGAGTTCCTGGGGAGGGGACGGGGGTCAGCGGCCGGGGCTGTCCCACGGTGGCAGCGCCTCGTCCTGTGTTGTGCCAGCACCTTACCTGAGGACGGGTAGGGGGATGCCCAGGGCCAGCTTGGCGGCCACGTAGGCCAGTGGGTAGCCAGTGGCCTTGCTGGCCAGGGCTGAGCTGCGGGAGAGCCGGGCGTTCACCTCGATGATGTAGTACTGTGGGCAGGGGGTGGGCAGGGTCAGCGGGTGCCGTGGGACACGGCTGAGCTGGTGACACGGCCGGACCCGCTGGATCCCAGAGATGCACAGCACAGGGAGGCTGGTGTGGCACAGACTCATAGGGCAGAACCCGGAGCACCCCAGGGTAGGGCTGGACAGGGGTTGGGAGTGGGATCCAGGACTTTCAGGGAGCTGCTTGTACCTGCTCTGACTCGGGGTTGAGGGCGAACTGGATGTTGCACTCGCCCACGATGCCCAGGTGCTGCACCACCTTGATGGCTGTGCGCCGCAACATGAAGTACTCGGTGTCATTGAGAGTCTGGCTGGGGGCCACCACAATGGACTCGCCCGTGTGGATCCCCAGTGGGTCCAGGTTCTCCATGTTACACACCTGGCAGTGGGGAGGGTCACTGTGAGCTGATGGTTCCCCAGCACCCCACGTGCTGCCCATGGCAGGTCCCTCCCAGCTCCCACCACATCCTCCCCTGCCCAGCCAGGGCTGAAACACAAGCCCCTGGGACACCCGATGTGTTCAGCCCACCCAGAGCAGGGGGGTGCAGGGCTCTGGCTCACGAGGTGCAGCTCCCAGTGGCACACAGGAGCTGTGCCAGCACCTCGGGAGGCACAGGGGAGCTCTCCCTGGGGACAGGGTCCAGCAGGAGCCCCCCACCCCAGCACCTGCCTCACATCCATCCCCTCTCAGTGGCCCGGAGGTCTCCCCCCATCCCATACCGTGACACAGTTGTTGTAGGCGTCCCGCACCACCTCGTACTCAATCTCCTTCCAGCCCTTGAGGGACTTGTCCACCAGCACCTGGGAGGTGTGGGTGAAGGCCTGGCTCACCAGGGCCACCAGCTCCTCCCGGCTGTTGGCGAAGCCGGAGCCCAGCCCCCCGAGGGCGTAGGCAGAGCGCACCAGGACAGGGTACCCCAAACGCTCAGCCGCTGTCTGCGCCTGCAGGGAACAGAGGGGTGATGGTGGGAACGGGAAGAACAGGTCCCTGCCCTGCAGCCCCACAACCCACCCCGAACCTGCTCCAGGGAGGTAGCAGCCTCGCTGGGCGCCACGTGCTCCCCGATCTCTTCCATCTTCTCCGCGAAGACCTTGCGATCCTCCGTCATCTCGATGGAGGCGACGGGGGTGCCCAGCACCCGCACGTGGTACTGCTCCAGCACGCCCGCCTTGGTCAGCTCCACCCCGCAGTTCAGGGCCGTCTGCCCCCCGAAGGTCAGCAGCACCCCGTCGGGGCGCTCATTCCGGATCACCTGGGGGGCACAGGGCGATGGGACAGAAACCACGGCGGGTCTTGTGTCCTCCTCCAGCTGCTACCACGCCTGTGCTGCCCACCGACTCCCTTCCACTCCCAGCCAGCCCTCCATACACCAGTCCTTCAGCCATCCCCCAGCCCAGCCATCCCTGTACCCCTGAACTGCCCCAGGGTGCTCACCTGTGTGACGTACTCAGGGGTGATGGGCAGGAAGTACACCTTGTCTGCCAGCCCCTTAGAGGTCTGCACCGTGGCGATGTTGGGGTTGATCAGCACCGTCTGGATGTTCTCCTCCCTCAGCGCTTTGATGGCCTCATGGGGAACAGAGGGGTCATGGCTGGTGTCCCTGGGCCCCTGCCACCCCAGTGACCCCCACCGCTCCCTGTGCCCTGTGGTGGGTGCTCACCTGTGACCCTGAGTAGTCGAACTCGCCTGCCTGCCCGATGGAGAGGCCGCCGGAGCCCAGGATCAGCACCTTGCGGGGCTGGGCCACGTCTGGGCCTCCTGCCGGCGCCTTGGTGTAGGTCAGCCAGTCCCGCAGGCGCTCCCGCACTGGAGGGACACAGCACACTGGGGATGGGGCTACAGGGACCCCGGGCACAGCCCTGTCCCACAGCCTCTGCCCCACCGTCCTGCCACGGCCCTGGCCGCCCCTCACGCTCACACCCACCTGTCCGGGCTCCGCCGTCCCCACTCTGCAGGTCTCGCGCCGCCTCCACGAAGACATCAAAAAGCCCCTCCAGGTCCGTGGGTCCGGCACAGTGCTCGGGGTGAAACTGGACGCTGCAGAGGGGGGTCAGGCGGGGCACAGCCCTGGGCCGCCCTGCACCCCCAGCCATGTCCCCACAACCCCTGGCCCCCCCGCTGTGGCCCCGTGCCCACCTGAAGAAGGGCTTGTGCTGGTGGACGAGGCCCTCGTTGGAGCCGTCGTTGGCGTTGGTGAAGAGCGGGGCCCAGCCGGGCGGGAGGCTGCCCGCCTCCACCGCGAAGCCGTGGTTCTGCGCCGTGATGAAGCAGCGCTGTGTGTCCTCGTGCAGGCACGGCTGGTTGTGCCCACGATTCCCATACCTGCGCAGCGGGACGGGTGTCAGGCGGCCCCGGCAGCCGGGACCCCATGGTGACCCCGGCCCCAGGCCCCGCTCACTTCATCTTGTAGGTGCGGGCACCGAGGGCCAGGGCGAGCAGCTGGTGCCCCAGGCAGATCCCAAAAACTGGCTTGGGCTGGGGTGCGTCCAGCACCCGGCGCAGGCTGGACACCGTCTCCTGGCAGAGCTGCGGGTCCCCAGGGCCATTGCTGATGAACAGCCCATCAAAGTCTGTGCCAAGAGAGCAGTGGGGTCAGAGTAGAGCCCCCCAGCCCCTCAAAGGCAAAGTAGGGCCCCCCAAGGTCCCCACTGGGTCACAGCAGCCCAGCAGTGAAGCACCCTGAGCCCCCAGCCCCCCCAACACCTCAGCAGGGTCACACCAAGATGCTCTGACCCCGCAACACCCGTCCCAGTGGCAGCAACGGCCCCCCCAGTCCACCACGACTTCCCTTGCAGTCACATTAGAGTCCCTCAGTACCACAGTCCAGAGCCCCCCAAGCCAATCACAGCAAGGCACCCCAGGCCCACAGCCCCCCTCCTGCAGCGTCACACTGAGGGCCTTGAACCCAAAAGCCCCCAGGAAGGATGACACCAAGACTCCTCAGCCCATGGCACAGACCAGGACACAGGTGCCTGCTGCCCCCAGCACCAACCAAGCAGACAGCCCTAGCTCCAGACCCCACGGAGGGGTGGGGCCCCAGGACATCCCTGGCCAGTGTCATCTCACCTGCGGTGTCCAGCGGGTGGTCCCAGGGCACCACGGTGACGGCTGCCCCCAGCTTGCACAGGCACCGCACCTGGTTGTTCTTGAGGCCGCAGTCGAGGGCCGTGATGCGCAATGACCCGCCGGGGTTGAACACGAGTGGCCCCTGCGGGGGGTGGGGGTGGATTGCCCAGTCCCCCCGTGGGGACCAGCCCCCCAGGAGGGGCTCTGCAGCCCCCGCCACTGCCCCCCAGCCCCGCCCAGCCCTACCCCCCCTCGCACCTTCAGCGACACCTCCTGCACCAGGTGCCGCTTGTTGGGGTCCTCAAAGGAGAGGCTCTCCTCGGGGGTCCCATCCGGCACCAGCTTCCCCAGCAGCGTCCCCTTCTCGCGGATCTTCTTCGTCAGCGCCCGGGTGTCCACCCCTGTGGGTGGGCTGTGAGACACAACCCCACGGCCCTGGCCCACCCCAGCGGGACCCTGTGCCCCAGTGGGACCCTGCGCCCCAGCAGCATCGTCATCCCCAAATCCCAACACTGGGTTGACCTCCATGGGGGCAAATCCCAACACAGAGACGGGACCAGCTCAGAACTCACAGACCCCCAGTCCCCAGCCCGCCCTACAGTCTCCCCAGTCCCACCTTCCAGCCCGGGGATGTTGTGCTCCTTCAGCCACTGGTCCAGGGAGCGGGATGCACTCCAGTGGCTGGGGGTCTCCGAGCACTCGCCCACCACCAGTGCAGCCACGTGGATCTTGCTGGACTCGAACCACTGGGGGAGCAGGGGATGAGCAGGGCCTGGGGGCGGTCACCAGCCCAGGAGAAGTCCCAGGAGACACAGACCCCATCCCTGGCCCACAGTATGGGACCAGACCCCCCCAGTGCTGGGCTGCCACTGCTGAGCTGAGCTGGGCTGGGCTGCCACTGACCAGGCTGAGCCTTGGTCCAGGGGAGAGCTGCTGACAGCAAGACCCCCATGGTCAGTGTGGGGAGGTCAGCATAGCACGGCCACAACGGGCTTGGACTCTGCCCTGGGACGAGCAGCCTGGAGGCTCGAAGGGGTGGGAGGGGGCTGGGGCCTCGAGCAGGCCCAGCACTGCCTTGTCCTGGGGGGCTGGGACCCCCACTCTGCAATGGAGCCCTGGCAAGGACACACACACACAGTCCCACTCCCCAGGTGCTGCAAGGGCACCCCAATCCCAGCTCTCCCCCTGCCCAGACCCAATCCTTGGCATGTTAGAACATCCTGGACTCTGCTGTGGCTCTGGTCACAGGATCAGTCAAGCCTCCACCTGCCCTGACATGCCACTCGCTGCCCTGCCCTGGCACCCTGTGTCATCCCGTCATGGCACTCTGTGCTGTCCTGCCCTGGCACGTCATGCTGTCCTGCCCTGGCACCTTGTGCTGTCCATCCCACTCTGGCACCTCGTGCTGTCCATCCCACCCTGGCACATCGTGCTGTCCTGCCCTGGCACATCGTGCTGTCCTGCCCTGGCACCCTGTGTCATGCCGTCATGGCACTCTGTGCTGTCCTGCCCTGGCACATCATCCTGTCCTGCCCTGGCACCTCGTGCTGTCCATCCCGCCCTGGCACATCATGCTGTCCTGCCCTGGCACCTTGTGCTGTCCATCCCACCCTGGCACCTCGTGCTGTCCTGCCCTGGCACCTCGTGCTGTCCATCCCACCCTGGCACCTCGTGCTGTCCATCCCGCCCTGGCACCCGGCACTATCCCGTTCAGCCACCACCACGGGACACGCTGCCCCGGCCCCCCTCGCTCACCCTGCTGAGGCCGAAGGCGTCGGGCTCGTCCCGGGGCACCCCGTAGTTGCCGACCAGCGGGTAGGTGAGCACCAAGATCTGCGCCTTGTAGGACGGGTCGGTGAGTGCCTCGGGGTACCCCACCATGCCGGTCTGGAACACTGCGCGGGGATCGGGATGGCAGTGATGGGATGTCCCGCCGCGGGGCACTGACCCGGGCCGATCTCGGGGGACCCCGAGTGGAGGGAGTCCCCGGGCCGGGCCGGACCGGACCCGCCGTTCCCTCCCCTCCCCGCCGCCGGTCTCGGGCCGCCCCCCGGCATCCCGACATCCCGACATCCCGACATCCCGGCCCCGGTCCAGCCCGGCCCGGCCCGCCTGGCCGCACTCACCGACTTCCCCGGCGACGGCGGCCCCGGCGGCCCCGAAGGGGCGGCCCCGCAGCACCGACCCGTCCTGCAGCAGCAGCCGGGCCATGGCGGCGCCACGTGCGCTCCGGCGGCTCCGCGGCGGCGGCGGAGCGGGGGCGGCGGGAGGATCCGGGGCGGGGCCGCGCCGGGACCGCCCCGGGGCGGGGCGGCGGCACCTGAAGCACCGGGCGGGGGCTGCGGGGGCTCCGCGGGGCGGGAGGCGCAGCGACCGGGACCCGCCCGCGGGTGCGCGGGGAACGGCGGAGCGCGGGCGGTGGGGCCGGAGCGGGAGGGGACCGGGCTGAGCTGCACCGGGGCGGGACGGACACGGAGTTTGGGTAGTCAAACAAGTTTTAAACACAATAGTAGGAATATCGCGCGAAATTTGCGTTCAGCCGTTGCAGATTGTTCATCTATTTTTCACTTCTTTGTCAGGGGAGAGCGCGAACGCAGTCCCCCACTACCACAAATTAT